>NW_026067993.1:1364921-1448245 GCF_014885135.2 Alexandromys fortis
TTTCCCTCCCCCTCCTCCAATCAAGTCCCCCTCCCTCGTCAGCCCAAAGAGCAATCAGGGTTCCCTGCCCTGTGGGAAGTCCAAGGACCACCCACCTCCATTATGGCCCACTTTTTAAAGCAGCTAACAACACAGAATAGAAAATACCAGGATCCAGGCAATCACCACCTTTCTCTCCATCCCAGCCTCTTAGTCCCCACTGACTGAGCTTCTCTCTCTGCAGCTAAAGCATTTTTCTGTCTTTGCCCAGAGATCACGGCATGCCTCTGCTCCCACTTGCATACGGCTGTCCTTCAAATCTGAGGTGATGTCTGCTTTCAACCTACCCCTACATCTCAATTCTCATGTAGTGTCTCTGAGTCTTAATTTCTCAGGTCCTAGCTGGGACAAAAATGCATTCCCTTCACCTGGGTCAAACATGACCTGAGTCCCTATTCTAGGTTGGCTCTCATGAATCAAACCAAGACCTAGCTCTTACCTTTTGATGCACTGGGAGAATAAGAAAACAGTTACATAAAATGCAATAGAGGTCAAGTAATAAGACCCGGTAGAGAAAAGCGCCTGCTGCCAAGTCTGAGGTTTTGAGTTTGATCCCCAGACCCGGCATGGTCAAAGTAAACAACCATCTCCCACAAGTTCTCCTATGACATACACAGGTGCATTGTAACATCCACACACTCACACATACACATACACACGCACACACATTCACAGACACACACATACACACACACACACACACACACACGGGGGGGGGGGAGGGGAATCAGTCAAGATATGAGAAAATTTTAAATAAAATAGAAATATTTTCTATAAAGAAATAAAGCATTGTAAAGCCCAAGGATCCCAGAAAATGAAGAAATGACTATTTCTAATGGATTATCGGGGTTCCACTGAGATGCTGTTTGCACAGAAATCTAAAGGGAGAGAGAACATAATCCTGTGGAACAATGATGTAAGTAGGGGGCAGAGCCAAAGCTAAGATCCAAGTATTAGCTCTATTCCTTAATGCAAAGCACGAAAAGCCAATGTGCCTGCAGCAGAGTGAGCAGGAGGCAAAGGGAACATGGTGTCTGAAGCCACGTTCAGGGAAATCTAACATGGCCGACGGGTTCTTCTAAGCTCCTCCAGCTCCAGGGAGAGACTGTGGAACTTTAAAAGAAGAAAAGTAATGTGTAGAATGTCAGAGGAGTCTTTATGGAGAATCTGCAGCCATATTGCCTAAGAAGACCATGTTATCACGGCCAGAAAGGTATGACCTGGAACTCCAAACAGACTCTAAATACACGATTAGAACTGTAGGACTCTGGGCAAATGAATCCACCTCTGACTTGGTAAAAATGGAGTTAATGTCTGTCTTAAACATCTGTTACCAGAATAGAAGGTATTCGTTGTACAATCCATGTAATCACTATTCAAGAAGGGCTCCAAAGAAAGAATCCCATGCTCTAAAATTTTCAGGAAGCTTTTCTCTCTTTCGGATAGTCGTAGCCATCTGTCTATAAGACTCTCAAGATAGTATACATCAGCGAGAGGCCTGTTGAGTCCTATGCAGTCTGATCCTGCTTCGTTGACCTGAAGCACTCAGCTGTGTGTGAGTATGTGGATGCATCGGGGCAGATGTGCACAGAGTGCCTTTGCACCTCTGACATCCAGAGAGGCTGCAAGGGCCTCTAGAATGGGACTCCATACAGCAAGGGCCCATTGGTCAGAGGTCAAGATCTCCCAGATCCTGTGAGATAACTCATAAGCCAGAGTCCACTTGCACTTCCTCAAACTGCATGTAACATCCTAGATCTCCTGACAATACCTATGAAACTAGTTGCAGAAGAAAACAACATTTAAGAGAAAGTGAGACACACGAAAAAGAAAGTAAAAGAAAGGATTCAGGGAGATGGAGGAACAGGCAGGGTATTTCCTTCTTAAAGTTAGTAGAAAAACATGAGCCCAAAGTTCCCGGACCTGGGCAAAAAGGCTTCACACTGACATCCTTAGCACCTGGTTCCCTACCACTCACATGCTTCTGGTCGGCTCCATTGCAGCCACAGGAGGAGCCGCCTGTGAACGCCTTGTTTTCTGTAGAGTGTGAGAATGGCTATAGAGAAACGTGAAGTGCTGGCCACTTAGTGAGATTTTTACAGATTTTACCCACGATTCAGGTTTGAAGCCTGGCTCTACTTGCCCACTCTGTGGCACTAACAAGTAATGGAGATGCTGCATATCTGACTTTTTCTCCTTTTAAAAATGAGAATACGTTTCTCTCTTAGAACTACAGTGAAGATTAAGCAAAACCCTGAGGTGATGATGTCTGGTCACCCTTGGTGTTCATAATTTCATGAAATAAGAGGCAGCTGTGGGCGCTGTGACCATTACTCACCCCCAGCCTTCTCTCTTGGCTTTTAGGAGCCCACCCATCCTATCCATTGTTATTTGCTGTCTGAGGTTTCTGTCCTGCCTGGTTTCTGTCCCTCCTACCAGGTCCCATAGCTGTTTACCCCAAAGAAAATCACACAGAGAGTCCACATTAGTTATAAACTGATTGGCCCATTAGCTCAGGCTTCTTATTAACTCTTATAACTTATATTAGCCCATTATTCTTGTATATGTTAGCCACGTGGCTCAGTACCTCTTTCAGCAGGACAAGGTCACATCTTGTTTCTTTGGTGTCTGGACAGGATTGGGGAGGAATAAGCTTCCTCCTTCCCAGAATACTCCTGTTCTCATTGCCCTGCCTCTACTTCCTGTCTCGTTGTTCCACTTATACTTCCTGCCTGGCTACTGGCCCATCAGTGTTTATTTAAAGCATAATTGACAGAATACAGAATTGACCCGCACTAGTTGTTTATTAGGGAAAAGTTGCTTTGTCATAGAAAAACTCTAAATGTATTCAGCTACTCCCCATTAAAGCATTCATCAAATAGAAGAACACTCAAATTTCATAGCATCAAACCTTCGCAACAAATCAACTTGTAGAAAAGTCTTATCTTATTCATTAATTTCTATTATTGATGGGAAATGGTTCATTGACTTTTTGAAAGAATACAACTGAATAGAGCCTGAGATCCACGTTAGAGACATTTCCCACCTAACTCTGGCAAAGCTGCAAGCCATCCAAATGAACCTGAAAACTGTTGCCCATCACTCAATTCTGGGGCATCTCATTGCATTAAAAAGAAAAGCCTGGCATAAATAATGAGGGTTTTATAGAAATGAAAAAGTGTGTCCAAAGAATCGCCAATCCTTTAATAATTAATATGTGAACTTTCTGGTACTTTAAATGATGGGCTAGGTCACTAAGACCCAGGACACGAATTTACCTTTGCAAGCGGGTTGATTTAAAGTTTCCTTTTCAGATATGCACGGTTTACTCTGTAATAACAATAAAGGAGAACCACAAATTCCACACGTACAGCATCACCCCTTCCGAGCCAGCCCCAGCATGCCAGGCTCCTGAGCACTTAAACCCACACACCAAGAGTTTAACTTGAGTTTGGCTGGGGGACTTGGACAAGACTTTCACTATTCAGAGACAGAAAATATTAATTATCAGCAAGTCTGTCATTATCGACCCATCCCCCCACTGGCTGCACACCCTCATCTTGCCTATCTGCTCCTTCCCCCTCCAGCCAGCAAAAACGAAAAGCAGTGATTTGAGGAGTGGATTGTGGCTTTTACTCAAAAAGAAAAGGGGCCAGCTGCGTGCGCCTGCTCGGAAGAGTCAAAAGAGGGAGGTAGGAAAAGCGGGTCTTGAAATGCTCCAGGTAATTCTGTAGAGAAGCCAGAGAATAGCATTTCATTAAAGGAGCTACCATAGACAGGAAGAGAGGAGGATGGGAAGTAGAGAGTAGAGAGAGGAAGGAGAGAAAAACAGAGGAGGGGAGGAAGAAGGGAGGGAGGGAGGGAAAGAGAGAGAAAAAAGCTAAGGAGAGAGAAGATAAGAGAGAAAAACAAAGAAGCGGAAGAGAAGGAAAACAAAAGGTGTACAACCTTGCCCATAGCGCCCTCTCCTCCACTCTCTCTCGCTCCTTAGCTGCATGTCCAGGCAGATACAGTGTTTGAAGAGAGTTTGGAAGCAGGAGCCAACGATGGCCTGGCTTGCTGAAAGAACCGACAAACGCCCACAAGATATGACTTCAGAAGCGCCTGGATGACCCACCACCCAAAATAACACACTGCAGCCCCTGGCTGAGACCTAAAATTCCATGGTTCCTGCTTCATGTTTTTGGACAGGACTGCAATGTCTGTTGACATCTTCTGGATGAGAGGACTCATCCAGCCTGTGTTTGAACCCTTCTAAAAGGTGTAGGTGTCTTTCCTGGGTAACAGTTTGGCCCTGGGAAGAAAGGCAAAACAAGGAAGCTAGCAGATGTCTAATCTGGAAAACGGGTTAAACTAGGAAAGAGGAGTTACTGAAAACAAAACGGAGTTGTCCAGCAAACAGAGAACCCTGAAAGCCATGCCAGGGAGAGTTTGGCTTGCATTCAGAAACGTCGAAAGGTGAAAAATACTAATTACCTTTTGATTTTATATTTGTAAATTATACCATGTAATTAAGATATCAAAAATCCCAATCTGTCTGTGTCTCTGCCCCTGTCTGTCTGTCTCTCTCTCTCTCTTTCACATACACTCACACTCAAACACACGCACACACACAGACACACACACAAGCACCCACACAAACACAACCCATGGCCTTGTTGGCCCAACACCTAAGTGTTCACTTCCATTTGGCTCTCTCTTCCCGCTTTGCTCTCTCTCCTTTCTACCCACGTTTATTGTCACTATACCATAGCAGATGAAGCTACGCCAGCTTTCACACGCAGAGCCAATAATGTAGAACAACTTCCCATTGGGGAGAAAGCAGGGAAGAAAGCATCTCCTTAACTAGCAGCATTCTGATTAGCAACACTGATTCGGGACCTAGACTCTTGAGTTTAAAAGCCCAGATCTACCAATTAGTAGCTGTGTTTCCTCAGACTATCTACTTTACCTCTCTGTTCATCAGTTTCCTCATTTGTAAGATGAATTTAAAATTAACAACCACCCCATTGTGTGCTGGCTGTGTTGATGTATATAATACATCTGGTTCCTACCAAGTCCTATTAAACAGCAGCTCTAGGGCTGAATTGGGTACCTTCCACCTATAGCTGAACAGGAAGAGAGCTGAGCATCCCTGATTCCTCGAGCTACAAATCTGCCTTGAAAGATGACTTTTGAGGGGAGAGAAGATCCATGATGAATTTGGTTAAATAGAGGGGGAGGGAAGAAGTGGGAACTGGGTAGGCAAGGAACACCCTCTGTGGCAACCCTGTCACCATTCATCAGCATTGCTTCCCTGGGATGCAGATAGCATCATACGCCTGTTACTGAATCCAACCATCAGAGATGATGATCTGCTATAACCTTAGTTAGTTAGTAAATAAATAAATAAATAAATAAATAAATAAATAAATAAGAACCAGTTATGGTAGGGCTCCTGCTCTCCTCCAGTCCTGAAGCCCCTCTCATCATCCATTTCTTCTGAGGTGACCCGAAGAGCCTCACACATGGCTCTCTTGTTAGCTCGAGTTACCTACATGCCACTTTGCCAGTCCTGGGCAGGACCATGCAAACAGGCTTTCTGCGCTTGATTTAAACTAAGCTTAGAAGGGAAGAGATGCAAACCCACAGCCCAAAAGAAGAAAGAAAAGTTCTTCGTCTGTTTCTGGCAAGGTGTGGAAGGTGAACTAGATCTTCTCTCATTTGCCACGCTCACACCATTAAAACGTTTTACCTCGCACGAAAACGGCTGAAATCCAAACAGTGCCCAGTCTATCCCGCAAAGTGTCTTTCCTCCTAATCTGAATTGGAGATAGCTGGTGCTAGTGTGAGCTGTATGTTATATCAGGAATGCTTGGGTAGTGAAGGAAGGGCTGGGACTATGAGTAGCCTTTATCATCTGTAATAGACACCCCACTAACTGCAGAGAACTGGGGCCAGGCTACAGACCCACTTATGGGTTTTTAGGCATAGACCTCTAACCCATCAGATGATTCTAATGTCTTACTTAGCGATGTCTTCCATTCTTGCCCTTGCCCTTCTGAAGGACCAGATCCTGGTTGTCCCTCCCTCATTCCCATCCCTCTAAAATTGCCCACAGGTACTTGTCCTATAATGCTCTCTGTTCTGTATCCAAAGTTGCAGCGTACAGGCTGGTATAAACCTCCCGAAAGACACAAACTGAATGGGAACCAGCACTGTCTCTCTAATGAGTCTGTTTGTACCATCCCCCACCCTCACCACTGCCCCCCAGCCGTCTTCATGCAGAGCTCATTTAGTTTTGCTATTTATTCAGTAAGGTTTTCTGTGATCCATAAAGACAAGGTAAGAGATACTGTGTTAAGTATCTTATACATGTCATTGAATCCAGTCCTTGGCATGATCCAACGACATGTAAAATTATGGCCATTTGACTGATATAGAAAATCTACTCAAGGAAGGCAGGATGGCACATGCCTGCAATCTTAAGACCTGGGAGACTGAGGCAGGAGGATCAGAAGTTCAAGGCTGGCTTGTCTACATAGAGAGACTGTTTTAAAAGATGGAGAAGGGAAGGGAAGGGAAGGGAAGGGAAGGGAAGGGAAGGGAAGGGAAGGGAAGGGAAGGGAAGGGAAGGGAAGGGAAGGGAAGGGAAGGGAAGGGAAGGGAAGGGAAGGGAAGGGAAGGGAAGGGAAGGACGGAGAGGGGAGGAAAGGGGAAAGAAGAGGGGAGGGAAGAGGAGAGAGAAGGGGAGTGAAGAGGAGAGGAGAGGAAAAGGGAAGGGAGAGAAAAGGGGAGGGGAGCGGAGGGGAAGAAAGTGAAGGAAGGGGAAGAAGAAAGAAGGGGATAGGAAGGGAGGAGAAGAGAGGAAAAGAAGAGAAGGGGGAAGGGAAGTCAGAAACGTCAAATAATTCACACAGGTTTGTAAGAATTCCCCTAAATAGAAGGTTGTAGAGGTATAATTTGAGAGCAAATCCATCTAACTCCAAAGGCAAAGCTCAGTCATTAGGCCTAATGCTGCCTCTGTCTGCACCCTAAGTGTGTCAAAGGGTATATTCTCAATCACTCCTGATTCCTGGAAATGTGACGATGCTCTGGCTGTAAACTCTGCCATGAAGCGTTTCATGTCCAGCAAGGGTTTTGAACAGAGCCCTATAAGGCCTTTCTAGAGAAATGCCTGCCCTATGCTAACTGTCCACTCACTCAAGCAGAAGTTAGGGCCCACAGGCCAAGTTTAGCTTACTGTCTGTTGTAAATAAAACTTTTCTGGGCCATAGACACCCCAATTGATCAACATGTTGTTTATAATTGCTTTTGAACATCGGGGTTTATCCCTGATCCATAAAATCTACTTTGTGTAGTGTCGCCTGCCTTAGGGGTAAATTTTACTGGTCTCCAGTCTAGAAGAACATCTTTGACCTCAGACTTGTATTTTGGTTTGTTAAATTGTATTTCACCCTGTGGACACTTTTCCTATCCACTGGACAATATGATGGCTGAGGCCGGCAATGGAATTCTAGATCTAGTTTCTGGTCCACTTTCTCATTTTAGGTAGGGAATGATGAAGAAACAAAAGGAAAGAAAATGGGAAAGACCAACCGATCACTTGCAAGTGTGGTTATAGAGTGGCCTGTTACCCTCAGGTCAGCCCTGGAATCGGAACACTTGTAAGAATTATAATTCACAGGTAAAAAACCCGGTTGTCTGAGGAGATCATAAGGGTCCCATTGTGAGCATGCCAGCTAAAACAACAGCAGCATGGACTTAGAGAGAGAAGCTGTGAGGGACATTCAGTCCCTGGATTTCTATTCACCTACTTGTTCCTCGTTGTTTCTGCTGGTGTTATGTTTTGAAGCTGACTGTACATGTTTTCCAGTAGATGTGGCTTCTCGAACTTAAAAACCACAAAGCACCATGTATTTTCCTGTGTTCTGCATTGGACAAATGTGTACCCCCCTTAAGGGACATATTTTGGGGGGGCTTGAGTCCTTAAGGAAACACGTTTTAAAAGCTAGGGGGTGATTTTCAATGCAGTCAGTGTTTCATGTGCTCCCTCGTTCTTACCATGTGTGTGTTTTCTTACACAAATCTCTCCCCTGCCCATCCCTTCCTCTCTCTCTAATATACTATTGTTGTTTCAAATATACATGTGGTTTTGAAATTGCCCCAGTATCTTACAGTATAAGGCGCTGTGTATTTATATGTGTGCATTTTAAGTTCCTCCTTCACAGCCTGACGATTATGTCTGGGTAAATACTGCATATGAACTGACTCCCCTCTCCCTCTCAATACCTTCAAAGCCTCAGGAAGGCTGGAAGTGGTAGGGGAAGTGGCCTTTGTTGGGCAGAAAGCCACACACTACACATTTCTTTCACACAGCCCTTCTGTTCCCTGTTGCTTCCTCTCTAGCCTTCTGCTGCCAAACCACCGCAGTTCGGCTAATTCCTCCTCAAGCAGCGTCTCATCCAGTGCTGCAATTACAGTGGAGACAGAAACGGAGTTAGAAATGAAGTAATAAGGAGGCAGGGAGAGGAAGCTTCCATGATTCATCCCTGGAGCATGTGGGGTCATTAAAAATATAGATGTGGTCCAGTAATCACCAATTTTCCTCAAGAACTAAAAAGAAGGGAGGGGAAAATGAAAATTATGTATTTTAGTAGAATCTTGCCTCCCTTGGTCTTGTCCCAAGGAAGCAGCTTGCTTCAGGGAGCATGTATATGTTCCAGGCAGAGTGTCAGGTCAGCCACCATAAATAATCCCAAGGTATGACTTAGGAAAGTCATGAACCAAGCCACGGAAGAAGCTGGGAACTGTTAAGAGTGACTGGTCTTTCCGCTTTACTGTGAGTACACATGGCCACCTAAGTTTGTCCCAAACAGAACCATTTAGACACCAATACTTCAAAGAAATCTTGAGACCAGATCTGTCATAGTTATGGTTTTCCAGAAAGGAGAGGGGAATCATAACCCCAGAGCTAAGAATTTTTGCTTGTGGTGTGATTTTCCATGTATCTGTTCACTTTTGTTTCACTGTGGTTCATCATGGAATCCAGGACATCACTCATGTCAGTCTCTCTGGACAGACACATTCTACCCAAAAGCATGTTGCTTCCATCCCAGAATCCCAGTCTCAATTATTTTAACATTCCTTGTGCTTTTTCTTTCCTGAAATTTGCATTCTTCCTTCTGCTTCCAGTGTGAACTCGAGCTCTGTGGTCTGCCTCTCCCATAGGGCCTTGGTCTACCGCCATTTCCTGCACACCTGTCTGCCATGCTTTCTTTCCCTCCCCCCTTGTTCTGTCTTCTACACGATCGGTCCTACTAGAATTCATGTGTTATCTATCCACAAACTGGTTCATCAGTCTTATAAAAAGAGGATTCCTCATTTCCTCCACTTGGGAAGGCTTTTCCCAATGCCTAAAACTTCCTCTAGGAAGGCTTCCAAAATGGCCTCCCTTTATCTAAGTAAAATGTCCTCCAATTCTCAAAACTGTATCAAAATCATTGTATTTGTTGAAAGAGGGAGACAGGGAAAGGGAGAGAGGGAAAATAAGGAAGCAAAAAGGGAATAAAATGCTGCCCTTTTATTCAGGTTCCCTTTCCCAACTTTTTTTGTTTTGTTTATTTTTTTGTTTGTTTGTTCGTTTTGAGACAGAGCTTCTCTGTATAATAGTCCTAGCATCCTAGAACCCAGGCTGACTGCAGACTCACAGAGCTCTGCCTCCCAAGTGCTGGGATCAAAAGCGTGAGCCACCACCACCTGGTCTTTCCCACAGGTCTAACCCATGTTGCCCAGAGCACATCCATCATAAGAAACCCAATTGGTTCAGAGTCCTCTGCGACCCTCTTCTCTTTCTGACCAAGTGATTGTATTCTCACTCTGTGTCCCAAGTGGAGAAGCCCTTTCCACTCCCTAGTCCATCAGACCCCAATGCCACGCCACACTCTATTTCCTTCTGTTGTTCGGATCCACCATCGCTGAATTATTGCCTCAGCACCAACGCCTCGCAACTGCCACGATCACCCTGTTCCTTACAGCACACGTTCCAGGTCCCTGAAGTATCTCTGCCATTGCACCATTAACGGCAAAGGCCATGCCCCTTAGGTCCACGCGGCTTCAACAGCTGGGGTAAGCGAGTTAGAGACGTTCATGTTCAGTACATGTTCATTGTGCTTAAAGAGTTTGTTTGAACCCAGCTTCAAATAGCATTTCTATGCATGTCTTAGCCAAGTTGTCAAGAACAGGGCTGAAGTGGAGGAGGAGTATAGCCAAGAAGGAAAGAACCCAAGACCCTCCCCTCCTCGGGTGACAGATCTGTTCTCTTCATTTTTGGTTAGGAAAAGACATAAACGCATTACTACCGTTACCTTAGTATAGTTTGAGAAATTAGTTTTTGGGGGGCTGTGATTGTAAGACTCAGTATTGGTTTGACATATACCAATATTCACTAAATTTCCCAGTATATTTTTGAGAAAATGTAGTGTCCTTTCTTTAAAGAAGAAGTTAAAGCAGCGATGAATCTTTAGAAAATCTGTGCCCTGTTTTATGGTCTGGATTCTCAGTCTCTTCTGGAGGGCTGTGTGGTAAAGGCTCGGATGTAGCTCATGGCAGAGCTAGGATGTGCTGCAACTCTCTGGAGGTGAATCCAGACAGATGGAGTTTGGTCACCATGGGGACAAGCTCTTGAACTTTGCCTCTCCTCTTTTTGATTGCTGGTAACCCGTGACCTGAGCAATTTTCTTCACCAAGCACTTCTGCCATAGCTGCCTCACCACAGGCCTGAAGGCACAGGACCAAGAGACCACAGAAACTATGGAAACTGAGCCTACACAGACCTTTTTATTCCTGGGGTGGGAGTGGAAGGTTGATTTTTCTCGAGTATTTTCTTTAGTGGACAGTTGGCTCAGACGCCTCAGTACCTTGAGCCTGGACAATTCTCAGCGACCCTCGCAGGCTCCGTGAATGCTCTCCATCCTGCACACGTGAGAGCCTTTGCAAACCAACTAGGCTATATAAGGTCATGGTCTTAACTTCCATACATATAAACATCCCCCAATCAACAGTGTCTTTGACCTTGATATCCACGCCATTTGAAGATATATGATTACATTCTAGGACATTTTAAAGAAAATAATCTTTCCTGGAACCAGGCTTAGCAGCCGGATCCCATACCCTAGTGTTAAGAGGCTTCACTCCAGTGGTTGGGAGTCTGTTTCCCACTGGCTACAAGAAAACTATCAGTCTAGCTGAACTAGGATGGAGAAATGCCCACCCTTTTTCTTGGAGGCTCTTCAGATCGATGGAAAACTTTCAACCGTAAGAAATTTGCAATCAAGGATTTGAAGTGGCAAAGGCATCTCTGTCTCAAAACAGGCTGTCATCGGGCCATTTTCAACCCCTATTCTTCCTTCCTCCTGGCTTCTAGACAAATACAACATGATTTCCACACAGGAGTGGGCAGATAGCACCCTCATCATCTTTGCATCGGCCAATGGAAAGAGCCTGGGGGCAACTTCTACTGTGCCTGGGCACGTTAGCAATTTTTGTGGCTTTTCTCAGGAGTGCTTTCCATGTAAGAACTGCAAACATTCCAATCACATGCTAGCCCCCCCCCCCCCCAGTAGAGGCCCATGTCATCGAAGATGGAGTGCACGGAGCTTACTAAAGCCAACACCCAGAAAGGATACAATACTAACTTGTTCTAGGGGAAAGAGGGAAGGAGATCGGTAAGACAGCTAGGATTAAACAGCCTAGGCCACTCGCCTCCTCCATCCATCTTTGCACACGGGCAATGGTAATAAGCCTGGTTTGAGAATGCAAGAGTCCTCAGTCTTCCTCTGACTCCCCAAATCATGCCTCCCGTAACCTCCTACAAGTGCAGTCAGCCCAAGGAGGACAGAAGGGAGGGAGAGAGAGTGAACCTTTTCCAATTTTGGATCCTTGAAGTACCCTCGCTGTCGCCTCACAGGAGTGAGCGCAGCCGTCTACGCCCTGCAGAGCCACCTGGGTCACAAGTACCAGCATTTGCCCGTGCTGTATACAGGCAACGCATTTAACACTTCTCCAGTCTCACTGTTTGCCCTGGTAAAGGAATAATTCCGACGTTGCTCTCCGGAACTCAGCTCCGGCACGCTTGAAACACCATGGAAATTGAACTGGTACTGAATTAGTGACCTGGCTCCTGACTCCATGTAGATGCAGAAGGCGAAAGGGAGATGACTTCCCGAAAAGCTCATTTCCACTCAACACCGGGAAAATGAGTCTCCCCCAAGTGAATTCTGTTTCGCCAGCAGTCTTCCGAGGCTAGGTGACCACCTGTCCACGTAACTGGAGAGTGGAAGCCTGCTTTGAGCTTGTCCCTCCCGTGTTTACCTGCCTGTTCTGTGATTATTTCACTCCAGACGGTTAACCTCATCTTTGAGCTAAGAGAAGAGTCTCTAGCGCCACCTTCCTGTAGGAGGTGGTACTGTTCCCGGGTTCATCCACATCTGAGCTGGCTACTGGACTCTGCAGAGCTTCAGGAGTGAACTTAAAAATCAAACATTTGAGCAGGAGAGGTCTGTGGTCTGTGGAAACCATCTTAATCATCCACTATTGAGTTGATCTGAGTCTCAGCACTCAACAAGAAAACTTATACAGGTGGGACAGGCATCTCGGATGCGTTCACAAAGAAAGTCAACACAAACGAAATCTGGAAACGGTCATGTCCACTTAGGTTTTTGAACTGTCACTTTATGGATTCAAAAGGAAATTCACCTACAATCACAGAGCTGGAGCCTGTTAGAGTTGGCACAAATTTCAGCTGATTACAAGGCCAGAATTCATTGCATTGCCCAATGCTGTGGAGCCCACTATAATATAACACTTAATTACACAGGTTTGGCAATGCAAGTCAAAGCATATTCCCAAACATAATAATAGATGCTTAAACTACATATGGGAAGAGCATGCTATAACTTGGTTAGCCTATGACGTGAATAAATTCTGAAGGGACTGATCGCACCGCTTGCCCATCAAGGACTGAGGTGCACTTTCTAGCAGGTGGGTGGGTTACCTGTGCTGTCGACTAAAAAACATACAATCCAGCTAGAGTGCAAACTGACCATGAGAGACTGGGCATAGCCGTCCACACATAAAAACAAAGGTGCAAGCAACCCATTAGGCTCCCCAACAGAAGAGCTTGCTTAAGAGGATCGGCATCCCCAAAAAGTCATTATCATTTTCTGTTTCTACTGATGAGACTTAGATGACTGACTGACAGGAAATGCGAGGCACCATGCAACACCACCTTGCTCTGTGAGCCAAACCCATGAATTTTCCTGTGCAGCCAGGACAGCACAGTTGTACGCGTCCCTGTAAGTTTAATTTCATCTGGGTTGCTTTGCCTGTCTGGGTCTTATATAATCTCTAGAGTCTCCTCTGTGTCGGGGAGTTTTTTCTGCCACAAATATTAAGATTGGTAAAAAAAAAAACAATCATTTATAGGTAAATAATGTAGACAAATAGTGAGACAGTTTTCTCTGAGGAGATGAGCCCTGGTAAGTCAAGCACACTTCGGTGGAGCATATGGGCACCATAAATTGGACTTAATGGGTTTAGAATAAAGAAGAGAAAATCTAGTTAGGTGAGTGGGAGGGGTATGGAAGGGGTTGAAGGAGGGAGAAGAATATGTTGTGAGAAACTCTCAAAAGACTAATAAAAATTCCAAAATCAAAACTAAATACAAAGCATGAGCATGCACAGCGCCCAGGAGAGTCAGCTACTTTCTGTTAGAGCTATGTAAATGTTGGTATCCACAGAGGGCCCTCCGCAAAGGAGTGAGAAGGTCACAATTTCCATGAGTGTGTGATGAACTTCAGTTAGAGACCTACTGGGGGGAGGGGGGGCTTGAAACAGCTGTAGTCTCATCAGTCTTTACCCTCAATGAAGCCCAGAGTCAGCAGCTTGACAGGACCGTCTGGACGCTGTGCAGTGCGACCTAAGACCTCCCCTCTCCTCTGAAGCCACTCAGAGAAGTTTCGTGGAAAGCAAACAACTCATCTCTTAGTGTGGTCAGAAACAGCCCACGCAGCCCAGCAACAAATAGACTCAAAAGTTCCACTCTTTACTGTTCATGTAGTAATTTCATAGCCGGTGTCCTCGGTTTCTTTATAAGTTCCAAATTAACCACCATGTTCATGTGTGTGTGTGTGTATGCATATGTGTGTGCACATGTCTGCTTAGGTCTCCCTGGCGGTGTGCACGTGTGCGTGCATGTGCATCTGCATGTGTGCCTAGTAAAGCATTAAGTGTGCAGAGACTCCTGCAGCTCTGCCCTCCTACTCTTTGCAGGCATTTCTGCTGCCACCCAGCAGCTGCTGGGGTAACTACATGGATTTCAGACACACTGCATTTAAAAGGGGAGTTATTTGAAAATCCCAAGAGGTTACATGGAAAGATGTTTTTTGAAATAGACTCCTCCTAGCAATAATTTAGGAGGATATGGGGGCTTAATTGCTAAGATGAGGTCAAGTTCAAAGCTCCTAATTGCATGGCCTGGGTCCTCACTCAAGGCATGCTACTGAGAAAGCCACAAGGATGTCTACTTCACACCACACACTATTATTTTTCCCAGAGCACCACAGCAATGACTTCAAACTGTAGAATAGTAGTTCTTAAAGACACTTGGAAGGTCATAGATGCTCTGTCTTTGCTCTACAAGTAAAACGTCGCTTAGAATACATTTATGAAAAACCAGCTCTGGAACTCCACATTTTCCCTCTATCCAAGTGATGCGCCATTCCTTGGACATGTCTGGAGAAGAGATCTTTACTTACTGATGACATGAGATAAATGGTTTAAAAAACAAAACAAAAAAAAAACTGTTGGCATTCTGAACAACCCCCTTAGTCATGTCAAGTCCTCCTGGCAGCTTTTGCACCCAATGTATGTGAGTGTACATATACATACATGTGTACATGTATAAATGCGTGCGTTCTTCATCTCTTAACTGTGAATGAAAGGAATTGCTTCCAGTTCTAAATTTTCCTCACATTGATTTGTAATAATAGCACCTTGGAAGGATTGCAGCATGTCACAATTAACTGTCTTTTCCCCAGTGAGTCTGAAGAAATAAATCCTGAACTCTGATGTTCTCTCTGGCAAGCATTTCTAATGCCCCTTGACATTTCTAGGGAGGACTCCATTCTAGACAAACCCTACACAGTGCCAGGGCTCACCCCAGTTGGCGAAGGTCTTCCACTTCTGGGGTGATCTACACCAGTGAATATTATTATAGCTCCAAAACAAAAGTAATTGATACCTCATTGTTGGAAGATGTCTAAGGAAATCATGGAGAGAGTCACGGTTTTTTCTGTTTGTTGTTGTGTTCGAGACAGGGCCCCACTGTGTAGTTCAGGCTGCTGTGGAATGTGCTATGTGTAGCCTTAAAGATGTGGCAATCCTGTGTTTGCCCTCCACATGCTGGAATTGTAGGCACATGCCACCACAATCAGTTTATGTCATGTGACCTTCAGCCTAGACATTGTTATAAAGAACATGTGATTTAGCTGGTTATTGATAGGACTAAAACATTGTTATTTATCCCAGAAAGTTAGAGTAAGTTATGTCACTTAGGGTTTTGCTTTCTGCCCAGCCTCCCAGCCATCGATTCTATGTATTTTTGTTCTCATTTTTCTGCGTTTTTTCATTGACAAGAATTAGTGAGCATAATTGGAATTTTTTTAACGACAGATGATCCAGAAACTGATGTAAGATTTAATTGCTAAGTCTCAACCCAGTGATGGAAAATACAGAAAACAAGAGGTTCTTCCCAGAAAGAGGGTGACGATTTGATGGTGATGGATAAAAGCAACACTTACACACTGACACCAAGCAAGAGCAACTCAAGAGAACATGGACCCAAGAGTCTAGACTCTGGGGCTGCTAAAGAAGGGTCAGCCCTGAAGCAAACCACCTTCTCATTGAGGTCAAGACCTCAGTGGGTTTCATCTTTGCTGGAGTCCTGTCCTAACACCATTGCCCTGCTGCTGGAGGCCAGGAGCACTTTCAGAAGGAATGCCCTCTCTCGAATATGTCCTTGTTATTCAAAACACAAAGCAGGTGTTCTCCACAATACAGAGAGTGCGGGGTAAATTTAGGGTACTCTCAGGCATTCCTCCGGAGGGGTAGGATCCTGATGTTTGCAGGAATCCCTAGGCAGCAACTTCTTAGGGAGGTATGTCTCATTTAAATATAACTTCCTGGCAACCAAATATTTATGTGGAAGAAATTAGGAGTGGTCTTATCCAATCGGGCACCTGGGTTTAGTCCATTACTCAAAAATAACAGGATTGTAGCATTTGGGGAACGCCTCCCCACAAAAGCTTGCCAAGAAATAGCTCAGATATCCTCCCCCATCCACCCATCCTTGTCAACACGCCTCCCTGGTCATTATGAGTGAGTGGCCAGGGCCACACCCAGGATCAAGATCAAGTCCAGGGCATTCTTGGCACAGATCCCCAGAGGCAAAGTCAGGGTGTGCGTGACAAAATCCCCTGCAGCCTGTCATCACAGCTTGTGATACAACTTGACCTTTGCTGAGGATGGTTGTTCTATAAACCCCAAGACAGTTCTGTTCTGGATTTTATACCCATTCAAGCAAATTTCAAGTGATTTTGTACCATTGAATTCAATCGGTATTAAAGTGAGTGATGGGTCAGGATTTTATATATGACGTCTCCCGCCAAACCTCTTCCCTGGACTTGTTCAAAGGCCTGGTGGTACTTTCCTCAGCCGTCTAATCCACCCCACACACCACCCCACTCCAACTGCACATTTAACATGCACTGAGCACACAGCAACGTGCTCGTCACTTAAGGTGGCGTGTTGCACGTTGTGGGAACACGAAGATGTGCAAAGCCTTCAGGCTTTAAAACACTTGACTCAAACTAGTCAATCAAGATAAACAAAGCCCTCTGTCCTGGTATTCTACACCATCCACAAACATGCTCTCTTCTTTCTGTCCACCCTCCCTATATTCCAGTTGCCCAGGAGACCCCATGATGGTTTCCTAAGCAACTTGTTACACTTTTCTATCTTCCCATCTCTTTGGCAAATGTCCCTCCTCAGTCTCTGAGCCACTTCTCTCTTCTACATCAAAATACATTCATCTGTCAGCTTTCATTCCCAAAACAAGATTGCCTGGTCTTTCTGCAGCCTCTCTCGCTTCCATTTTTTTATGTTTACAAGTTGTCAAGTTATATCTCATAAGAAAATTCTTTCTTCATCTTTGTACGCAATGAGAGCTCAAAATGATCGATGACAGGGCCAATATACTTCATCTCGTATTCCCTACAAACACTATTAAGCTATTATCATCTTTCGATTCTAGCATAAACACATTGAACTTGCCATAACTAAGCCTCATTTCTGCCACCTAGGTGCTTAAAAGTTTAATTTACCATGCAAGAAAAGAGAAAATCAACAGGAAAGCATGTATGGCAGTTATCACACATGATATAAAAAACAGCTTTTGTTTGTTCAACAGGGCTCCACAGGGCTGCCTTGGAACTCACTGTGTAGTTGAGTCAAGTCACAGTCATCCACCTGCCTCATCCTCTTGCTTAGTGAAATGTACATAGTTCTTGGGATTTCATAGGCCATGACGATCCACCACACCTGGCCTATAAAAAATGAAACTCAGTAGGTATTTATGACAATGTTCTTGTTTATATGTTGCATTTTGTGAAAAACAGCTTCTCCTCATCATCAAATGTTCCCAAATCAAGATGCTGGAGCTTTATGAGGCCATGAGGTTTTAAAATTGTGTCTTAGACTTTTCATATGTGTTTCCTGTTTGGTCTGAATTGGGACATACCATGACGTTCCTCTGGGCATTTTATACGTGACTGATCCAGAAATAAATAGGCTATCTCTTACCAACAGAGCTCCGAGGTCTTCGATCAATCCATCGTGGTGCTACTGCCGTGAGAACCCTGACTCCAGCACTATTGGTCACAGAGTAGCAGACCTCCAATGAAGTGAATGGCCAACATGCCTCTCTCACTAAACTCATGGCACAGACCAGTAGGTGTCTTCCCTGCTCTGAGACTAGGTAGCTTTTCAAGATAAGCTACCTATTAGCATTTTGTTATTTCTACAGGATACTAAAGAAGTCATTGCCATCTTTCAAGGGGGAAAAAAAGGCAAAGTAAACAGGATGGAAAACAGCAGAAAGCTAATTCACGTGGACTAGCAGACAGCAACATGGCCTTAGATAATCCTAACACATCTGCGAGGTAGATATTGTTAATCCCATGCGTGTGTAAGGACAAGAGCTTCATGAGAGCCATAGAGCAAAACCAAACGGAAACAGACCTAAAGCAGAGGCCCTATTCTGTGAAATCCTGAACCATATGGACATTTTATCATCTGAAGATATAACCTTATCTCCCCAATACTCAGGAGTGGGAAGAACTCATGTTCTCTGAATCTGTATTGAGGGTTAGCATGGACTTCAAATGATACAGAACCCCCATTTATAAGCAACAACACACATTTTCTCTTGATAAAGGAAGACCAAAAGAGGGAAAAGCAGGAGTATTGAGGTGATAACTGTCTGCACCCATCCTGATGTCTTCAGTCCCACACTAATAAGAGGGGAGAGCATCCTTAAGCACCCTAATGGGCACAACTTAGACAAAGGAGAAGGCTTGACTCCAAGATACCTTGTGCCCATTATATAGTTTCTCACCCTGGGTCACAACCCCTGTGAGATTCACGTATCAGATACCCTGTAGAACAGATATTCACATTACAATTAATAACAGTAGCAAAATTGCAGTTATGAAGTAGCAACAAAATAATTTTATGATTGGGTATCACCGCAGCATGAGGAACTGTATTAAAGAATCCCAGCCTTAGGAAGGTTGAGAACCACTGGGAGTTGGTAGCACATACCTTTAATTCAGCTCTTGGCAGAGGCAGGCATATCTCTGTGAGTTCGAGGTCAGCCTGGTCTATAAAGCAAGTTCTAGGACAACCACAGCAGTTATACAGAGAAACCCTGTATCGAGAAGGAAGTTTGAGAATTGCTGATACAGTATTTCAGTTAATATTTGGCTGCGTCAGTGACTCAGGGGTCCTCATGGAAAGGGAGGCAGGAGGATTCCTAGAACCAACACCACACCTTCAGTATTTAGCACACATTTCTCCTACTCCAGTTGATTTAAGGGCGTGCAAACAGAATTTTCAGGATTCTAACTTAACAGAAATGTGGCGAAAAATTATTCATTACCAAAAGGAGTCTGCAAAGAAGGCAGAGACTGTTACTTCTTACCCGAGTAGAAGGAGAAGAGGGGCCCCTTGTGCCAGGCCATTTTTACTCGATGCCATTCCTCAGAGGAGGAAACCTGTGAACCTACTTTGAAAAAAGGCTGTGTTCATCCCTACTACTCAAGCCCAGATCAAAATACAAACCAAACTAAATGGCAAGGTAGAGCACGTTCGCAGACGCTGAGATTAAATTAACTTCTTTCTATCTTAGTTTGGAAACTTTGGAAAAGAATGTTTCAGCAGACTTTGGTGACATATTCCACTGCTGCTTACACCTGCACCTGTCTGCCTCCTGGCAGACAAACACAAAACTGTTTGGAATTGTTTTTCGGAGTTCAGTGCTCCAGACTTCTTATCCTGACTGTGATGGACTAGAGACCTATTTTCCTAGCCACTAATTTACAATAGGGAAAACAAGGAGTACTGCAGAGCACTCACAAAGGGAGAAAACGAGAAAGTCGGGAGCTGTTCATAGGAAAGGCAGCCACCCCGAACCCTGCTCATCAGCTTCTCATCCCATCCTCTCAATGGAATTGTATTTATTTCTCTAGTGGATAGATAAGCCTGGTTACAAGCTACATATAAATGGAGAAAACCTGAGCGTACTTCATAGCTAAACATAGTTCATATTGCTGTAGTTGTTCTGGTTTGAGACCGTGTCACACTTTGTGATCCAGGGTGGCCTTGAACTCTGTCTACCTTGACTGTCTCAGTACTGCAACTACACTAGCCCAGCTGATTCCTATGTGTTTTTAATAAAAAAAATAAGAATTATAAAAGGGGGAAAGTATGAATTACATGACTGGAGCTAAGGGTTTGAACTCAGAAGAGCAGGGAAAAGAAAAAGAGAAAAGAAAGATGTGAGTGGAATGGGAATTTTCCAGCTCTGGCCTGACTACCCTCCCCTACGTCACCCTTCCTAGGTTGTAAGCCAATGTGCATATGCTCAAATGCCCACGTTCTCTGCAGCATTAAACATTCCCAAGGCAAAGCAAGAGCAGCTTTGGGTCACTGTTCTCTTTGCCCATGACTGAGTTCCAACGTTCAAAGCTTCTAACATTCCGATGAATCTTTATGCACAAGGAATGGCAGAGAACTATCATTAGCTCGTTTAATCCTTCACATGTTAGATGGGAGCAAACCAAGACTCCGCAAGGAGAAGCCACGAGGCCAGTTGGAGAGAAAACCAGGACGAGAATTCAGATTTCATCCTCCAGAGGTGGAGGAGCTGTGCTGTGTTTGCAGGCAGTCGCCCTCGTTTAACTGGGATTAGAGGGTGTGGCTGTTCATTATGAGCAGATTAGCTGGAAGAGCCACACTTGCCCACCCCACCTGCCTCCCCACGCCCACACTCACCTCAACCCCCAGCAATCCTCTGCTGCCTCTGCTTATCTGCTTAAGTGACCATTTGAAGCCCAATGCCAGGGCATCCAGATGCCTGTCTCCCTGCAGTCTCTCACGTAGCTCCTTGGTCGATGATAAAGGCATCTGTTTATATAGAGTCTTTGCCACCACAGAACCTGGGTGATTTACAGGCACCGCCTCATCACACGAGAAGCAGTTACCCAAAGAGGTAAGCGGGCCATTTTCCTTATTGTGTACTCTGCATCAGAACGATTGCTCTGAGGCCCCATAGTCTGTGACAGGGACTTTCTGCTTTATCATACCTGTGAAGCTCATCACTCTATTGTGAGCGCCAATACAAGCAACGTGTAAATTAGGATTGTCCTAGGTACTCCCCCATGGACCTAGCTTCTCAATGCATCAGTAGAAAACTCATCACCATGATGGTCCTTCAGCCCTATGTAGCAGACTGGACCCACCCTAATGTTTCCTGCTCCTCAAGGGCTTCGTGCTCCCTCTCTACTTTGCATATATTCCTGCTTTTTGGAACATTCTCTTCAAGATGTCCACCACCCTAACGTGTGGTTATCACCAGAATCCCTCCTTCAGGGAAGTCTTTCCTTAGCTCCCACCTCATCACTCCAGTCTAGGTGAAAATCCGTGATACAGATTCTAGTCTCCTGAGGGTGAGCAGCTGTCTGTAAGATGCCGTCCAGCAAAGCCTACTTTCTGATCTGTGGCTTGCCTCTAGAGCAATACAGGATGCTGTAGAAATGATGAAATGTTCCTTTTAGGATCGAGCTACCCAACACTAGTTCCTATCTTACTCTGTTCCTCTTCTCCTCAACCCATCTCTTACTCTTGCCAAGAGAAGCCAGCAGCCATGTTGTCAGTGGTTGTACAAAAAGGCTCCCATGGCGGGAAAGCTGATACCTCTGTCAACTCCTAGTGAGGGCCTGGTCTGCCAATAGCAACCCGAGTGTGAAAGCAGTGCCTTTTGGCAGGGACTTGCTTTGCCACTGGCAGCTTGATTGAGGCTGTGGAAGAGGCTCGGAAGCCCAGGAATATGTCTGTGGTTGACACAACTGAGTTCCTGTTCTGTTGTAGGAGTTATCCCAGCTCCCATCTTTCCGCGTGGTCTCTTCTGCACTCCAAACACTCTGTGATAATCGACATGAAGTACACCCCTTGCCTGTAAGTTTATCCTGAAGCTCCTTCCACTCCTGCACACACCACAAAAATCCACTCCCATGATCTCATGCCAAAGATTCCACTCTGGTCACGTCGTCCCACGCTTGGGCCCTCCTTTTCCTCCATCCAGCATACCAGATCCAATCCTTATAATTATCCAACCCTACTATCAAGGACTTTATCTCCTCACTAGCCACTTTCTCTGTGTTATTTTTTTTAACCAAACTGTTTCTCATATTGTTACTACTCTTATCTTCTACAAGGAAGATATAAATTGTTTCAGGATCCTCCCCCAGAACTCTCAGCCCCGAGCCAGGATATGACTAAACTCCAAACCACTCACACTATCATTTGAGATCATTCATAAATTTCTAACAAACCTTTAAAACAGCTGGGCTTTAAGACATGGGAGACTTGGCACATCCCACTACTCAGGCCTTAGCTATCCACCCTGCCTAGACTAATCTCTTGCCCCTAACTCCTGCTCCTACTACACAGACCTGTCCATTTTATCCACTCCTAGATAAATGGATCATTCTGCCCACTAGAAATTCTACCCCCTTGCTCTGTGACCATGACAAGTTGGTTTGCTACTAAAGCCCAAGACAAAGCTTTCTTTGGAAGCATGTTTATGGCATGCACTGATCTGTCTCCCTGGGAAGCTAAACATCTTGGAGGCAGAGATTATGTCTTCTTGTTCTGAGATACCCACTAAACCAACACACACACACACACACACACACACACACACACACACTATAGCCAGATCTCGAGAAGGACTCCCCAAACAAAATTTAAACACTTAGTTGAAAAGAACTGTGTTTATGGAGCTGCTTTGAGTTTCAAAATGCTGTTGGGAGGAGATATTATTAATAAGTGGCTTAAAAAATAAAAGCAACGGCCACAAAGCACCTCTGAGGCCAAGGGGAGGACATGTGATCAGAAGGAAGTACATCTGTGCCTTTAATCCCCCGAGTTTGAGAAAACAACAAAGCAGCAGCTTCCACCAGATTGTTTCTTCTTAATTAAAAGTTATTCAGATTCCTTTGGTACACTCAATTTTCTGGTCAGGTCAACACAAAGTCTCTCAGAGCATTCGCACTTCTCTCTGTCTCCCCAGCCCTGCTCTTGGAGTTATGCAACCCTTGGGGGCGGCATACACTTCAGCTATGTGCTCTGTGCTCATAATTACATTGTCTAGACAGGAGATGTTGCTGGAGCAATAGGAAAATATTTTACAAGGTGTTCCGCAGAACCACACTTATAACAGTGATTAGAACACACTGACAGACGCGAAGCCAGCAGAATCAGCCTGGGCTGGGAGCCGATTTTAGGCAGAGCAGAATCCCTTTGAAGCTCTCGGGTTAGGAAGAGATGCCAAATTAGAATGGTGGGGCACGGAGCGTCACCCTGGCCTTCTGATTCCTGGGTTCACAGACACAAGGCTGAGGTGACAGGAGAGTGTCTAGGAATGTCCTCTTTCCCACCTCTCCATGTTCATCCCAAGTCTCCAAGGACAAAGGATGCTCCCGCTGTCATCAGTAACTCCAGAGACAGGACAGGTGTTGGTCAGAGAAACCAGCTCCCCAGGCCTGCCTGACTTCTATGGAGAACAAATCCCTATGTTTACAGAATGCAAACGGAAACAACACAAAGAGATATATGTATAATGTGTCCTCTTGCAGAAAGGCATTTCCTGGCCTGAGCCACTCTGCTCGGCTTTGGCTGGCATATCCGTGTGACAGCAACAATATTTTCCAGCAGAGAAACCTCTTTAGAGCTATTTTTCACAGGAGGAATTGATTAGGTAAAATCGTTTAGCTCACAAAATTGAACGGCTTTTGTCAGATTGCTATGCCCATAGGGGCCCCCACTTGTATAAGAGTGCAGGCACAATAAAGAAATAGCGCAGTCTAGAGGCTTTGTCATATCAGCAAAATGAGATTTGGCAAGGACAAGAGACCTATTGGGAAAGCTGGTCAGGACAAGGTGCCACCAAGTTTTTCTGTGTGCTTCTGTCGCTCACATGTTTATTTCTCGTCCGATACTGTTCTCAGGATTGGGCATGTTTACCTCATCAAAGGCAGCAAAGGTCCAAGAGACTGGCATTAAGACATCCCACCTTCAGTGGGACATACAAATGAGGAGACGGAGGCAATGAATTCAAGTAACTTGGTCCAGATCATTCGGAGGTAGATTTGCTTGTTAGAGTTCAAATGAGAACAGAGCGAAAGAAATGACTCCTTCAGAAATTAAAGTGCACTTGCGAATAAGAACTAGTTTGACACACACCTTTAATCCCATCAATGGGCAAGGCAGAGGCAGGTGGATCTCTGAGTTTGAAGCCAGCCTGGTCTAAGAGCTGGTTCCAAGACAGCCAGGGCTACACAGAGAAACCCTGCGAGAGAGAGAGAGAGAGAGAGAGAGAGAGAGAGAGAGAGAGAGAGAGAGAATATTAGATTTAGATACTGGCAAAGGTGGGGGCCTCCAAAGACAGCAAACCAGGTAACGTCCATCTCAGAGGACCCCACCCTCTGTTTCTAGGAGGAGGAAAGTCGTTTGCTATTCAGAATCCAATTTTCCCGATGATCCTCTGGAAACATATTTTTAAGGTGAGAAGCCAATGTGAGTTTCCTCATCTTTTAATGTTTTACAAAACACTCTCATGCTGATCATGTAATGCTACAATAACCCTAAAAGGTGGCCTGTGAGGATTTAACTATTGATATTTCATGAGGGGAAATTGAGGCACATAGAACTAAAGTCACGTCAAGTATGGCAGCACATGACCCGAATGCTCAGGACATTAAGTCGGGATACTTGTTAGTTTGAGGCCAGTATGGACCAAACACGGAAACTCAGTATCAAACAAGCAAAAGAGATCTAGTGATTTGTCCAGATTCAAACGGCATAGAAACGTGTGGGAGGATTTACTCATATGGTGAAAACCAAGACTTCCCTCCACCTATTTTTCTGGCAAGTTATAAACACAACACAATTATGGAAATTAGTTTTCAATTAAAATCTAGGAATGGATCTAATTATGATAGAAATAGCATTTGGGGTTCCCGCTGGAGATCAGGCGACTTCCTGGTTTGGTGTATGGTGAATATTCTAATCTAAGAAAATCCCTCTTCATTCAACTCATAAATAAGTGATCTCAAGTCTTTAGTTTTCTCTTGCCAGTAGATCTTCTTTTTCCTTACACACACACACACACACACACACACACACCCCAAACTGAATTAATGAAACAGCTGTTTTGTCAATACCAACATATGGCATACATTAGCTTATGCTCGACTCGATTCTCATGGTCCTCATGGTTAAGGAGGAGGTATAGGAGAAGAGGTCTTCACCCTGATGTGTGGAGAGGAGGAAGAGGAAGACCAAGTGCAGAGGCAAAGAGGAAAAGAAAACAAAACAAAACAAAAAAAAAAAAAAACAAGGGGGGACAAGGGAAAGGAGGCGACAAGAGAGAAGGGGAGGAGATGGCAGGAAAAGAGAGGAGGGAAGAGAGAAGGGGAGAGGAAGGGAGTAAAAGAGATTAAAGAGAAGGGGGAATTAAAAAAAGGAGGTAAAGAGGAGAGGCTTGGAGACTCAACTATAATAGGCAATAGCGGATAGTGTCTAGACCCCAGAACCTCCCATTTTTCTTATCTATAAAACGAGGCCAGCCTTGCTTACTCCTGATTGTTGAGAGTGGACTATTACAAAGGAGACCATACTTGACAAACAGTGTTAGCACCGGCAGCCAGGAGGTATAGGTATTCCTCCAGAGTTCTTAGCTGTCGTTTCCTTTAAGGTGGGACCTCACTGGACTCTACCCAGACTTTCTCAGGCATCCATTTGTCTTGCTCTTTAGCCACTGGTTCACCCTTGCCTCCTACTCTGCCTGCTGTAGCCTCACTTCTGACCTAATAAGGGTGACTTAATACCTGAGAAAGTTCAACTCGGTTGGAAGCAAACAATCAAATTATTCTACTTGGTTCCATGTTAACAAAAGCTTTAGTCTCGAAGAAAATCAGAGCTTGCGAACACTTGATAACCGTGGGGCATATTACAGAGTACATATCTCTGTCCTGTCATTAGAACCTAACACTGAGGCTGTTAATGAAGCAGAATGACTATTTAAAAAAATAAGGAAATAAAGTTACCAGCTGGAAAACTGGGGATGGAGCCCCGAGCTGTGCTCCAAATCCAGCACTCTGATGTAGAAGTCCCTGCTAAAACTCCTAAACAGTACTTACTCAAGAGCCCCTTCCAGGCAGATGCCAACCTCTGGTGCACAGCTGCAGGCAGCTGGCCCAGCCTCTCTCACTCTAACCGGAGGACACAATGCTGGATACACCCGCACAGGTTAGTTAGGAGGCCTGGAGTTACATCAGTTCCCGATGGTAATAATTGGATGCGCCGTGGGAGAGTGAATAAACTATTCCATAAAAGGAAAAATTGTTTGGTGAAACTAAGGGGGCAAAAGATAGAAAACTTGAGGAAATATGCAGAGGTCTCTGGGCTTTCCAATTGGGGGTTCAGTGTAAATTAAGAGAGAATGTCAAGTTGAAGCATTACTCAAGAAAATAACCATTAAAGTAATAATGCTTACATAAGCAAAACGTGTTAAAACTCGATGTTGCACAAGAAGTGAACACAAACAATAGAATACGGTACTCAGTTATGGCTGGAGCCAGTCAACAGCAGAAAGAGACACAGACTCCATACATAAATTAGAAAAGATCCCACTGAGCCTGTAGATTGAAGAGCATATTATCCATATTCGTAATGTAAACTGATAAAAGTAAAACCATCAACTTGCTAACAAGAAAATGTAGTCCATCTCTTCCAGCCCATAATGGATGGATCAAGTAGCCAAAAAAATTTGCTAAATAAATAGGCAAAGAGAATAAATATAAATACCATGACTGTGTGTCTAAGTATCATATATCAGATTTGTACCTCAGAAAACAAAAGCATCATTTTCAAATATTTGTGAATGAAAAAAAAACTAACTGTTTGAATGTGAAATGTTCAGTAAATTAAGATAATAGAGCAAGTAAGTGTGTATACACTCTTACTCAATGATTCATTAAGCCATGAAACACACAGAGTAATCTAAAATAAATATTTCTGGGTCAAAGGCACCAATCTGGAAAGTCTATTATGTAGCTTCTAAGTGTGTGGCATTCTGGAAAAGGCAAAGCTATAGAAAAATCTGAGTGATCACTAGTAGATGGTGCTAGATAGAGATGTGTCCAGGAATACTGCTGAAGGCTCTACACGATGCCAAACAGCTTCCCAGACGTAATAATTCCCCTTTCCAAGCCACCGATAACGCTAGGCTGATGAACTCCACCGGAAAGTAACCAAAACATTATACTATAGACGAAAGCCAATGGATGGACTAAAATCTGAATAGGACAAATATTTAATCAAAATATAAGCAAAAAAGGAACAAAGGAACCAAAATAAAAGGAAAAAATAAGGACCAAGCAGCAGGCAGCCAGTCACATCAAAAGCACAGACATGAGTAAGTAACCATTGCAGTTAAAAGGCAGTGATGGCTGAACCGGATTAACTGTGTGATCTATGGGATTGCTACAGGAAACACAGAGGGCTAGTCAGTAGAGGCGAAAGGATGGAAAGGGATGTTCTAGTGAGGAAATGTAAGTATCTAAACAGTGGAGGTGCTGAAATAATATCAGATTTAAAACCAATCTTTAAAAACATCAGGCATTGCCAAGGATAAAGAGGAACACTGAGAAGCCTGGGAGGTGGTTTGGTGTTTAAGACCACTTACCCCTCTCACAGAAAATCCAGGTTCAGTTGCCAGCACCCATATCAGGTGGCTCACTACCTTTTCTAACTCTAGTTCCAAGGAATCGGATGCCCTCTTCTGGCCCCCTGATGTACTTAGAGGTTCATGATACACATAAACTCATACTTAAAAAAAAAAAACTCATTTTTAAAAAATAATGGCCAGGCTGTGGTGGCACACACCTTTAATCCCAGCGCTTGGAAGGCAGAGGCAGGGGGATCTCTTTGAGCTCAATGCCAGCCAGCCTGGTCTACAAGTGCTAGTTCCAGGACAGGCTCCAAAGCTACAGAAAAACCCTGTCTCAAAACACCAAAACATAACTAAATAAATAAATAAATAAATAAATAAATAAATAAGAATAATGAAAGTAAAATACAGATACACACAAATTTGACTATTTTTTAAGAAAATATTTTTAAAGAGGAAAATTGAATAAGGAAACAAAGATCATCTTATCAGGAAAAAATATATATATATATTAAAACATATCCAAAAAAATGAAGCAAAAATGGCAAAATTAATGAAAGAACTAATTTACACAATGACAACTTTTAATACTTCACTTCTCTTAGATGTATTTTTGTGTGTGTCTGAAATGTCCCAAAAGCTCATGTATTGAACACCCTGGAGAGTGGCACTAGCTTAGGAGGCGGGGCTAGTTGGAGGAAGAGACCTAATGAGGATCCGCCCTCAGTCACTGGCTTTCTCTCTTTCTGACTCCTGCTCCTCATGATCTATGTCCTCCGCCGGCTCCCCAACGCTGACAGATGCTAAGTCATATCTGGATTGAATCGAATCGTATGGAACCATTGGCCAACGTGAACCCTTCTGTCCTTTGAACTGGTTTTCGGAGGTACTTCATCACAACTGCGATAAAACTGACTAACGGGCAACCATGGTAAAGCTGGATACAATTCAGTCACATTGCAGACCGCTAAATTAACATTATCAAATGCATTAGCCTAAGTCATGTTTCAGTCAACTTAAACATAAAATTGGTACCATCTTGAAGATAGATAGCAGTTTAGTTCATGAAATAAATCAGGAACATGAGTTCCTGAGGCAGGAGAGATGGGTCAGTGGCTAAGGTTACTGGCTGCCCTTACAGAGGACACGGCCTTGATTTCCAGCTCCCACATGGCAACCCACACTAGTCTGGGACTCCAGATCCATGGGATCTGCTGCCCTCTTCTGGTCTTCACGAGCATCTGGCAGGTACATGGTACACAATGTACATGCAAATAAAATATTTATAAAGTAAGATAATATTTTTAATTTAAGGATATAGGTTCTCTAAATGAAATTTCAGTAATATACAGGTATTTAGAAAAAATCAGATAATAGGAGTTACAGCTTGCAAAGTATTTATGGATTTAGGAAGAAATCAAAAGGAAAATAATTAGAAAATATCGCAGAATGAAACTAAAAAGACAACACATTTCAATGTATGTGAGGCATGAAAAACAATAGTTGCAAGTCTAACTGTGAGTACTCACAGTAGAAAACAAGGCAGATCTTACATGATAACCTTGCTTTCTTCTTTAAGCAGCTGTGGAAGAGGAAAAGCAAACCCTAAATAGACAGATGAAATAAATTGTAGAGAAAAGAGCAGAATTCAGTAAATAGCAATCAGGCAATAGGGAAGCGCAGAGGGAACAAAGGGCGTGTCTCTTTAAATCTAAATTAATAGATGAGCAGGAAACCCAGAGGACACAGATCGCCCTCAGCGAGAAGCGAGGACATTACTAACACATTGTACTGACATCAAAGGGGAAATGAGGAACACTGTTAATAACTTTATAATGTCAAACCCAACCAGCCCAAAATGCTTAAGAAATTTGTTAGAAAACACAGTTCACTAAAATTAAAGTAAATCAAAGAAAGCATAATTATATACTATTCATAAAATAATTTTAGAAATTATTCCACCTAGTGATGTCAAGATTTCCCATGTTAATGCTATCAAACATCCAATCACACATAAACAAAATCTTCTAAAAGGTAAAGAATAGAGTATCTCTTAACTTACTGTCTGAGGACAGCACAAGGCACATGTTAACCTGTGACAACCCCAGAGTGACAAATGACAGACTACTGTACCTCACACATGTCAGTACAGAGTTCAGGAGAATAATTGAAACTGCACTGTGCTTGGGTGAGCGGAATGGAATAAAAACTGTGGAAATACCCAGATATGTGTGAGGAAGGTAATACATGACGCATGTGCATTTCAAACCAGTAGGGAAAGGAGGGATACTGAAGAAATGATAGGGAGAATTTTAGCTGGTTCATCTCTAACAATTCCTAAAGGACAAACGCTTGCTCTGGTCAAAAAAGAGGAATTTTACAGAAAATTGCTCTCTTCACATTCTTGTAATGTAAATTAAACAGAACAATAATTTTTTTAAAAAAAATCTAGTTTATGAGAGACCCCAGAGTACCAGCCTCAGCGCCCCTCAGGGATCTGAGGATGCTCTGCAAATGGGTTACTTCACTGAATGTGATCCCCGTGGGTTAGCCTGGTGATTTTGTCAGCTGCATTCTCACTGTAGAATCCTGGGGACCACAGCACCTCCCCTTCTTTTGTTTAATAAATGCCATGTGTGTCTATCTCTCTGGGCAATAAATAATGTGGGTAATTAAAGTCTGAGGATGATTTTGAAATTAATAACCAAAAATTTATATTGATGGCAAGCTGAGAACTAGTTTAACCATCTTGTAGATAAGTTCTATATGATTTAAGAATGTCTCTCATCTATAGCAGTTTATTGTCAAAGTAAGAAAGTTTTATTACACACACTGTTAGTGAGATTAGGTACCAAAGGATGCCCTCTTGCATCAAGATTTACACTTTACCGGGTGGGCATTTGTCTATGGTGGGGCACTGACTTTGGTGAGCTCTGTCCATCTGGTTTTACAGAACAACTTGAGTCACCAACCACATAGCATGCCCTCTGATCATGCCTTACTCTTTCGGGCTATGCTTTTCCTCCTGCTTGGAATACTGCCTGCCTTAGTAGCTCCTATCAAATACTAGCTCAAGTGCTTCTACAGGGAAATCTCCTCTAATTGTTTGCCTTATGAATTGAGTAGAAACTTTTTTCTCTATATTTCCATAGGTCTCCCTACTTAGCTACATCTAACTATTTACTTAGGTTCTCATTCTAAATCACCAATCTGCTTATAAAATCACATCTCTGGTGCTTAACATAGAATAGAAGCTAACTTGATGCTTTGATGAGCTTAATGGTAGGACTTCCCTTCTCCTCTGCTTTTCAAGCAATTGACCACATAATTGATTTCTCTGCATATATCTGTCTGGCTTCATAGCATCTTCAAGTGCAAGGCATCATACTCACTTGTCCAGAGACATCCCTGGGAAGATGAACTTGCCCAGGTAGACACGACAGATGGCACTCAGAGGAATCTGCTGTGTCTGCACACAGCTAAGCATGATGAAGTCATATTTGCAGATCAGGAGGGTCTTGTCTGTGAGAATCAGGATCTTCTCCTTCTCGTTATTCCAATGATCAATCCTGTAGGAACAAACACAGGGTGAAAGGAACAATTACATGACCTCTTGAATAGAAACAACACCATTCACTAAAACATCAAGCACTGCACAAAAGTGGGGGCTGAGAAATACCTACCGCCACTTATTGTCTGTCAATCTATCCCAGGTGTAAGAGATGGGAGAAGAATAAAGAAGCCAGGGAAAGACACGTCTTATGACCATGGAGCTCAAGATGGTTCCCCATTAGACAAACCCATTTGAGGACACCAAAGTCTGTATTATCGTGTCCTCCAACCAATATTTGTACATCACACCCTCCCGGCTCTCCTGGAAACTTTCATGGAGCAGTCCTCCTTCAAGAATACCAGGAATGAGGGCTGGAGAGATGGCTCAGAGGTTAAGAGCATTGCCTGCTCTTCCAAAGGTCCTGAGTTCAATTCCCAGCAACCACATGGTGGCTCACAACCATCCGTAATGGGGTCTGGTGCCCTCTTCTGGCCTGCAGGCATACACACAGACAGAACACTGTATACCTAATAAATAAATAAAATATTTAAAAAAAAAAAAAAGAATACCAGGAATGTCATTGTCCTAACACAGGCTATACCACAAAGCCCTCTCATGGCCAGCTGGCTTACACTGATCTCCAGGAATTACTTGCTATGTGGAGAGGAAGCAGAGACTTAGATGCAGACTACCATGATCTAAGCTCATCACATCACATCCAACTGGGGATAGATAGCCAAGCAATCAAGCAACAGACACTTGGTAAGCGCTCACTTTTGACTCGCTCCCAAAGTGAGAGAGCCTTTGGAGGCACACAGGGAGTATTTTGACTGTGAATTAAGAATCTGAAAGAAAATAAGAAGGAAATACAATAGTGCTTTCTGATTAAGAGGGAGTGATCATATTCTGCAGTTCTTGCCAATATAGAAGATCCTTCAGGATTATGGGGCCAGAGAGATGGCTCAGCAGTTAAGATCACTGGTTACTCTTGCAGAGGACCTGGGTTTGATTCCCAGCACCCATTTGGTGACCCATAGCCATCTGTGAGTCCAGTTCTAGGAGATCTGCTACCCTCTTCTGACCGTCATGAGCACCAGGCACACACATGATTCATATACATGCATGCTGTCAAAATAAGCACATATATAAAGATAAGTTAATTTTAAAAAGACTTTATGACTTATTAGAATTTAGTGTATGCTTTTTAGTAAACAACTGACATGGTTTGTTTTGTGACCAATTCCTGTCTGAGTTCTGAGCACATATAATCAATCTAGAGGTGGAGTGTTATAGACTTCCTGTCCCCAACCATTTCCCGAGCAGAAACCATGGTGTAGTTCTTGAAATGTGAAGCAAATGACTTTGCTCCCTTAACTTTACTGCACAGTTTCCCCTTAACCTAGGCTCCTAAGACAAACTACCCATCTCTATATGACCTGGACTTTCCCCAGAGTCATCTTACAGCAGAGAAAATACCTAGTGCCCTAGTTGTGGTTCAAATTTGTGGGTTTCTTAAGCTATTTTATAAACCTGTCACTTTATTGGGTTGTCTAGAAGCAGCTTAACCCTTTCTCTTCCTGCCTATATCTACATAATTTATTTTTAATTTTTAATTTATCAAAGCATTTTGCAAATGCATTATATTTTATTACATGATTATGATTACATGTAATTTTATTATAATTACATAAATATATTTGAGAGTGAAAGTATAAAATACAATGTGAAGCCCCACAGTTTCCATTCCAAGTGGCAATTTCAACTGTATTCAGGTTCATCAAGTTGTATCATCTTTGAGTCTGACTAATTTCATTGTCGGATTTCTTTCATCTACATAAGTTCTAAGAAGGAATAATGTACAAAGTGTTCAGCAGCAAGTACCATAAGGACACTGGCCATAAAGAATAAATACTGCCTATAGAAGGTGGCATGGTTCAAGAAAGTATGGACCATCAGCCCTATTTGTACAAAAATGTATGAGGAAATGGTTAAGGTTAGGATTAGTGTATATGTCTATGAAATAAAAACATGTGTCTGAGAAAATAAACAGATGTCAAGGAGGATTTGGGGTCCTTTGAGGAGATGACTATTATGAATGGAAAGATGAATTCTATCACTTAGTAATCTTTTACAATTAGAGCTATAATCTTTTGGCTTAAGGAACTTGTCTGTGAAATGGATACAATACCTTCCTCATTATTCTGGGGAAGGAGTATGGGAAATGACTCCATTGGGGTTCTGAACTTCTCAGTGCTTATTAATGGTGTGGACTTAGGTCACTAAGGGGCTTTGGGCAACAGAATATATATGTCACCTTCTTTGTGATCTAAAGATGGGTAAGAAGAAATGAAGTTACATCCATGGGAGGAGGAACTGGAGAGGAATGAAAGAGGAAACTGGAGACAAGATAAAAAACAAAGGGAAACCCAGGAGGAGTGGGCTGAGAAGCTGAGCATTGGCTGGAGCCCCAGTGCACAATGGCCATTGTGCTAGAAAGTTAAATCAGAGTTACAGATGGTGCAAAGAAGAAGTCTCGAATCCAAGCAGTCTTACTGAAGTCAGGATTCTGTGGTTCCCACCCACTCTAAACAGCAGCCTTCAACTCCTACTCCCCCAAGAGATGATTCTTGATAGTTGGCTTAACACCGTCTGTCTTAGGAAGATGCAAAGACTGAGGTGTCCTATCAGCTATCTGCGTAAACTTCTCAAAATAGATCATGTCTACTTAGCAGTATGTTATACATGGCTGTCTAATAAACCAGACTTGTTTAAAGTCTGAGAAAAAGAAAAAAAAAAACCTGCAGCTTTGGGCTGAATGGTTTTACTGAAAATGTCAGCACTCCATAATGAGATTTATTTTAAAGGTAAAGGATTCCGNGGGGGGGGGGGGGGGGGGGGGGGAGAGGATTCTTTTTAGGAACACAGAGTGCTCTGCTGTGACACAGACTCTGCATAATTTACGTGTTGGGATGCCTGAATCCAAGTAAACACGCAAGCCTATAAAAAACTCTGACCACCAGCACCAGCTCCAGCTCCAGCTCCTAGGTGGTGGTGTTTATTTGGACTTCAATCATATCTTCATTTCTTGTAGAACTCAGGTAGACATTTGAACCACATAGTCCTGAGATGAATGCCCTTGAAGGCGGGGGGGGGGGGCAGTAATAACAAACACAGGAAAAGGAGTAACAACCACACAGCTCTACTGCAGCCGGGGAGGTTACTGAGGCCTGGGACATCAATGCTCTCCTTCACTGCTCACAAAATCTAACCCTTTAGACTAAATGTCATCACTCCTGTTTTAAAGATACATAAACTAAAATGGTACACTTGGGTATGTTACACATATACTGAGGTTTCTGTCCTGCCAGGTCCTGCAGTGGTTCAGTCCCAAAGAAATACACAAAGGTCTACATTAATTATAAACTGACTGGCCCATTAGCTCAGGCTTTTTATTAACTCTTATAACTTATATTAGCCCATAATTCTTGTCTGTGTTAGCCACATGGCTTGGTGCCTTTTTTGGAGAGGCAGTCATATCTTGCTTGCTTGGTATGTGACTTCCTTTGTGACAACTGCGGACGGAAACTTTCCTCTTCTCATAATTCTCATTGCCATGCCTATACTTCCTGTCTGGCTACTGGCCAATCAGCGTTGTATTAAAAATAAAAGCAGTGACAGGATAAAAGATCGTTGTCCCACAGTGGCCACCTAGACCTGCTTTACCTTCTCCTGCTCTTCCTGCTGACCTCTGCCCCCTACTTCCCTGAGGGCAGGTTCTGTGCTGGGCTTTGCTTTTGCTTTGTTTGTCCATTTGTCTTTTGTGTATTTTTGTTCAGATGGTTTGATTTGGTTTGTTATGTAAGAAAATCAATCCACCATTACTCACCCTCACTTAAAAAGCTTTAGTAGGTTTTTTCAGTAGCTCTTAGAACAAATAACAAAAGAAACTAGAAAGTTTGGAGGGTTTTTTTTTTTTTTTAATGTTTTGGTTTTGTTTGTTTGGGAGCTTTTTGGTTTGGATTGTGTATTGGCCTATTTCTTCGTTTGTTTTTGAGACAAGTTCTATTCTGTAGCCCAAGTTGGCCTCAAACTTATTAAGTAGTACAAACATTTGAGGACACTCTGCCTTGGCATCCCAAGTTCTGGCTGATAAGTCTGTGCCACTATGCCTGGTAGAAAATGACAAATTGAAATTTAACCCTGCCTTAAGGGTCAGGTCCCAGTGGCTTCATTTCAGGCCCAGTTTTTGGACTCTATTCTCCTTTGTCTGATTCTGTTGTTTTTCCATTTGTTTGCTCAGGTTTTAGTTTATTTGGTTTTGTACTCCATCCTCTGTAAGAAATTTTGTTCATGCTGGTCCCTTAACAGGCAATGTTTCTTATCTTCTTTGCCTATGTAATGCCTACAAATGCCTATGTAATGCCTACAGATGTGTAGGTAATGCCTACAGATGCCTAAGTAATACCTACAAATGCCTATGTAATGCCTACAGATGTGTAGGTAATGCCTACAGATGCCTGGGTAATGCCTACAGATGCCTAGGTAATGCCTACAGATGCCTAGGTGATGCCTACAGATGCTTAGGTGATGCCTACAGATGCCTAGGTGATGCCTACAGATGCCCAGGTAATGCCTACAGATGCCCAAGTGATGCCTACAGATGCCTAGGTGATGCCTACAGATGCCTAGGTGATGCCTACAGATGCCCAGGTAATGCCTACAGATGTGTAGGTAATGCCTACAGATGCCCAGGTAATGCCTACAGATGCCCAGGTGATGCCTACAGATGCCCAGGTGATGCCTACAGATGCCTAGGTGATGCCTACAGATGCCTAGGTGATGCCTACAGATGCCTAGGTAATGCCTACAGATGTGTAGGTGATGCCTACAGATGCCAAGGTGATGCCTACAGATGCACAGGTAATGCCTACAGATGCACAGGTAATGCCTACAGATGGCTTGAGCTCCATCCCTGCTCACTGCAGCACAGCCTGGCCTATGTGAACACTTCTAGTCTCTCTAATTGTGCACTGGCTCAGTGTATCTATTTCCTTTATCCCAGATGAAATATTATTGTTCTTTTAATGATTGCATGATCTATATCTCATTCATCTTAAAATGATGCTCATGCTATTCATACTGTCTGGAGATTCTGATCATAATTTTCAATAAATTGAAATAGTCCCTCCCCCCATAAACTAGATCATTAAAAAAAGTATGTTTGTGGGAACGTTCATGCCATAATAAAAAGAAAGAATAAAATGTAAAGTCAAAACACTTCATGCATCAAAATTTTAACATTCATTATTATTCTGGAGTGGTGAAATTTCAAAATTGTTTTTTTTCTTTTTCTGTATGCTTCTACCTACTGGCACTCAATTTATTTATATTTGTTTATATGAACACATGTATATATGTGTACATATATAAAAAGAATATATATGTGTTCATGGCACAGGCAGATATAGTATATATATAGAGAGAGAGCATATATGTGCACATACACACTTGTATAGACAAATATATGTGTGCATATAAACATAAAATAGACAGACAGACAGATATGAGTATGCATGTCTGTGTGGCATGAGTTATACAAATATACGCACTTGCATGTGGAGTTCAGAGGTCAAAGTCAGGAGCCCCCCATTGCTTCTCCAACTTATTTTTTGAGACAGAGCCTTTCATTGAAACTGTAGCTCATAGATTGGCAAGACTGACTAGTCAGGTTCCTGAGGGTTCTTCTGTCTCTCCCTCCCCAGTGCTGAGATTATAGGTACCCACCATAGTGCCCAGTTTTCACAGGGGTTCTGGGGATACAGACCTGGGCCCTCATACATGCAAAATGAACAGTTTAATGGCAGTTGGTTGTCTTCCTTGTCCAAAATAACTACTTTTAAAATTAGAGAAAATTTGCATTTCTCTGATTGATAAGATGGCTAAACAGTTTTTCAAAGGTATTTCTTAGCCATTTGTATTTCCTTCGAGAGCTTTTTGTTCAGATCTATAATCCATTTTGAAATCGGGTTGTTTGTTTTGTGGTGTTCTAAGAGTTGTGTGTGCTCTGGCTTTTGACCCTCTGGAGAAGTCCAGCTGACAAAGGGTCTCCCCACCCCATGGACCTCTTCTGCAGGCAACTGAATGCGTCCGTTGTGCTGTGCTGCAGAGCTTTTGGTTTTAGGAATTTCTATTTGTAAATCGGGTTGGGGGGGCCTAATTTTCAAGCACACTGGTTCCTGGTTAGAGATTTCCTCTCACCCCAGACAGAGTAGCCAAGATTAGAAAAATAAAGCTGACGGCATACTGCAAAGTGGTGCAGCTACTATGGAAATCAGTGGGAAGACTTCTCAAAATGCTAAAAGCAGCTCCCTCATATGGTCCAGCTATACCACTCCTTGGCACCTACCCAAAGGATGCGGCACCAGACTCCACATATACCCGCTCGGCCATGCTCACTGCAGCTGCATCCCCAATAAAAAGAAGCAGCCTAGACGTCCATTAACCAATGGATGGATAATGAAAACCTGGTACAGACACATAGAGCCTTCTATTCTGATATAAAAAAAAATCTAAAATTCCAGGTAAACAGATGGACTTAGAAAATATTATACTGATGAGGTAACCCGCACCCAGAGAGACAAACACCACATATTCTCTGTTGATTGTGACCCCTGGCTCTGCATCCTCGGTGCTGAGCAATCATGGAAGCCAGGAAAGAGAAAAGGGACCACTAGAGGAGGAAGCCATAGAGAGGGGGAAACAGGACACAGTACTACAAAGGAGGATGGAAAAACTGCAGGAGGTCTTAACTGGGGAGGAGGGAGGGAAGGAGGAAAGGAGGATGGGTAAAAGGGAGGAAGGGAGGGACTGAAGGAGGGAAAGAAGAAGAAAGAAAGGTAGGAAGGTCTACACAGAGGAGGAGGAGTTAGGGAGAGGTGATGAGTGAAACTGAGGACTGGGGTGACTGTAATGTAATCATATTTTCTGGACAGGACAGAAAGGCTACTCCCATGAACTCTGAACAATCCACTTGCTCTCATAAGGCCCGCAAGGACCACAACAGTTGAGAGACCGATATGAAGGAGGGAAATTGAACAAGGCTTCACACCTTGATGAAGAGCCACAGAATGGCCGCCTAGTAGAGGAAAAACTGTTTCTTTTCCCCAGGGAGGAGATCCTAATCTGAAATGGTCAGCCCTAAACACATGCAGATCAGGACAGCATTGATAGGCTTCCATTATCCACCACCTCCTCTGTACAGGCACATCTATAAAGGTCATTAATTTGGGAGGGAAGGAGGGAGGGAGGGAGGGAGGGAGGGAGGGAGGGAGGGAACAGGGAAGGAATTTGAGGGGGCTGGGATGGAAATGATATAAACACAGTGTGCACCTTTGTGAAGCCCTCAAATAATTTTCAAATAAAATAAATTTTTTTTAAATTGAATTAAAAGATGGAAAACGCAAACGATCCTTCAGGTTCCTAGTTTATATGCTATCTGTTGCATGGACCCTTATTCTTCAAGTAGATGAGCCATTTCATCAAAGAACAACAAAGCCACTTTCAGTATCTATCCTGTGGCCCTAGCCACAGTCTCTGTAGTACAGTTTATTTCTATGTTGGACTCAGCTCACATATGGACTGGAGGTCCCTCTGGTGCAGAAACTACACCTCATTTATACCTGAGTCTCTGTGCTGTACCCACCAAGGCCTCAACAAACAAGGAGAAGGCATGGTGAAAGAACAGAAACCCACCACCTATCTCCCGATGTGAGACACAGTCATGCCTGGTACCCTCACCTCAGCATCAGCACCCTGTCTTTGCTGATAGGTTGGGGGAGCCTATGCTCCAGGGAAGAGTCACGGAGAACTCCAGCTCCAGCTTCCCCGAGATAACAAGACTCACCAGCAGAGGGCAACAGCGAACTAGCAATGACTGGCTATACTAATCCTACAAATTACCGGGTCCCATTTCCCTTTATCCAGTAATTCTGATCATCCCAGGCACCCTTCCTGCAGCCCAGACCTGAGTCCAGTGATACTTCAGTTGTTCTTGTGAGACAAAGAGATCAATTTGTCATTTGTAAGTGATCTTATAAAAATAATTCTCCTCTCTCTCTTTCTCTCTCTCTCTCTCTCTCTCTCTCTCTCTCTCTCTCTCTCTCTCTTTCTCTTCCCCCTCTCTCTCATCTGTGTGTGTGTGGGGGGGTGTCGTGTGTGTGTGTGTGTGTGTGTGTGTGTGAGAGAGAGAGAGAGAGAGAGAGAGAGAGAGAGAGAGAGAGACCCATGCATACTTATCACTCAGTACAGACGTTTTCCCTGATGCTGAATAAAGTTACTCTCTGTTATCAACAAGTCCACTCACACGTGCTGCTCAAGCCCTTGAAGAGGGTACAGCATCTTGGCTAGCCCAGAGTTAGTGGACTAGGAGGAAAACACGGAATCATTCATTCCACACACATTCCTTGAGCAGCCACTGGGTTCTAGAGCCTGAAGAGAATCCAATTTGGGTTTGTTGTTTAAACACAAACTGTTGAAAACTACATAGCATTAGAGCAAAGGATCCCCCTGCCCCGAGTTAAGTGAAGTCTTATAAATGTTGATCCAGATACATTTCTTTCAATCCTTTGGTTAGTATTTCTCTAAGCCACTCCGGTTTGTTTGAAATGGGAAACCTTCAAAACAAACACAGTTTCTAGTGAAAATCCAATAGCACAAACCTTTCTTATTCCCAGGTCTCTAAACCTGGCTGCTTGGAATTCATTTGTTTTTCCCCATAACCTGTGGCACCAGCCATGTACCAGGCTCTATTCTCCTATTAGGAATGCAGAGAAGCTCTTCCACCCTGGCACACACACAGCTCCATGTTGTGAGGAAGAACACAAACAAGAAAAAATTGCACGGTGCCCGACAGCAAGATGTGGCTGAATAAGGGCAACTCGGATCCACAGGGGCAAACTGTGGTCTCATGATTCCCTGCCCGTGGCCCACAGGGCTGAGGATAAAGAGTCTCTGGCATCTCTTCCTTGCTCTGGCAGAAGGTTCTCTTCAAGCATGCCATTTTCTACAGCCTGGCAAAGATCTCAGTGCTGGGAAAGCACAAGCTGAGAGGCCTGGATGACATTTTGTAAGGTGAAGGAGAGAAAAAAAAAACTCAGGAGAATTTATTTCTTGAGTGTTTTTTTAACATGCACCTAACATTGGGCAGATGGGGGATGCCGGTAAGAAACAGATAGGAAGGGAAAGAGATATCTCAGTTGGTAAACTGCTCCCTTGCAAGCACAAAGATCCAAGTTCAAGACCCAAAACCCACATTTAAAAAAAATGCTGTGTGTGTTGGCATGGGATTGTGGAGACATGCTGGGGCAGAGACAGTCAGACCTGTGGAGCTCTGACAGACTGCTGTCGAGACAGCCCAGTCTATAGGAAGGGTTCAAGCCTGAGAGAGTCCCTGTCTCAAAAGTCAGTGAATGAATGGCACCTGAGTAACAAGTCTAGCCTCAATAAGCATGCATACACCCACACACCCCTCACACACACACACACACACAGAGAGAGAGAGAGAGAGAGAGAGAGAGAGAGAGAGAGAGAGAGAGAAGACCTAGAAACATAATCAAACACCATGTCAGATGCTATGATTGCCTTCACCAGACAACCCTCGCAAGTAGAGAGAAGTAAACTGAGGCACGATAAAGTGTTTTGTGCTGCCTATTCGAATCCATCCATGTGTTGAAGCCCTAGTCTCCAACATTGACACAGTGGAGTAGAGCCTTGGAAGGCGGTGAGGTTTAGGTGAGATCAAGAGAGGACAGCTCATTAGAGGACAGCTCCTTCGGTAGAGCGAGCACCTCACATGAAGGAAAGACACTGGCTTCCTTTCTCAGCACAGGCACACACTGAGAAGCAGCTTCTGTTGGCCACAAACAAGGCCTGCAAGCAAGTTAATAACAAGCAAGTTAACCCAAGCAGCCGGCGTGATGTGCTTAGGTTTTGAGTCTCTAAGGCTAAGGAATAAATGTCTGCTCGGCCACCCATCCTTTATATAGCATTCTGTTAGGTTAAACTAGCAAAGGCAGGATGCTAACTTGCAAGAGACATAACCAGCATTTACCCAGCATGTGTGTAATGAGTTCTTGAGCTCGCCACATTACCAAACCACCATTCATTGAGGAATGACCTTAAATTTCTCCATTAAGTCAGCAGTGGTTACTGAGTGCCTGTGTAGGTCTGTATAATGGTCCTCTTATTGAGCTAAGAAGGCTTCTACCGTGTTCCCTGCCCTCTAAGAAGCTTATAATCTAAAGAAGGAAATACAAGCACATTGTTATTTAGAGCTATCTATGAGGTGGAGACTTACACAACGGGCAATTGATACCTGGTTAACAGTTACCATTGCCTGATGCTCCTTTTTTATACATTTAGCTCTATGAGCTTCACAGGGATTGCACCCTTTAGACCTCCATCAACTCTATGAGGAAGGTCAGAGCCCCACACTGTCACAGTTGAGGAACCTCAGCATAAAGAGGGAAAGTAACATGTGTTGTGTGCACGAATGAGTGCGCATACACCATGGCCCATGGATGGATGTGAGAGAACACCTTGTGGGGTAATTTCTTCCTCCCCCACCCATCTGGGTTTCAGGGATAAACACAGGTTGAAAACAAACCTTCGAGACGGTCAGCGTTACCAGCTAAGCCATCTCACCAGCCCAGCCAATGCTTGTAATTAGCCGCTCTGTCAGAGAAAGGTCCTGAAGCCATCTAGAAAGTCAAAACTTAATGTGAATTATGTTTGAAGAATGTCTTGAAGGATGATCCAGAGATCCAGCTAGACATAGAATTATCAAGTTTAGGCAGAACGAACAGCATGCCCCTAAATACAAGACATGTTGCAGGATGGCTAGCCGGACGAGATGTGTTGCATATGAGATTATCAAAACGTGGCTGGAGAGATGGTTCAGTGGTTAAGAGCACTGGCTGCTCTTTCAGAGGTCCTGAGTTCAATTCCCAGCAACCATATGGTGGCTCCCACCCATCCCTAATGAGATTTGATGCCCTCGTCTGGCCTGTAGGCAGATATGCAGGCAGAACACTGTATACACAGTAAATTTTTTAAAAAAGAAAAAAGAGTCAGGTGGTGGTGCATGATTTTAATCCCAGCACTCGGGAGGCAGAGGCAGGCAGATCTCTGTGAGTTTGGGGCCAGCCTGGTCTACAAGAGCTAGTTCCAGGACAGGCTCCAAAAATACATAGAAACCCAGTCTCAAAAAGCAAAACAAAAAAAAAAAAAAAAAGAAGAACGAAAGGGAAAAGAGAGAGAGATTATGAAAACAATTGGAGGTGGAATCATTTAGAAAAGCTAGCTACAACTCACAAAATGTCTGATTCAGGAGAATGGACATGGTGCCTAAAACCTTTTAATAAGAAGCTCCATGCAGGGGGAGAATTTGTGGCATTTTGGTGAACCAAACACTTCCTGGGCCTGCTCAAGGAACTACCATCATATCTAAAAATGTCCAGCCTGCCTGGTCACTGCTCTTTGAACTGAGTCCTGGGGGACTTTTGGGCAGCATTGAAGATTTGTGCATTTCCATAACCTTTTATGTGGGAACACATCAGAGAATTTCCAAGTATTTCTTGTCCAACCCAGAGAATTAGTCCCTCGCTGTCATAAACCAGGAAAACTAAGATGAAAGAGCCCTACTGCTTCAGGTCACACTCCCAGCCTAGCCTGGTGCAAAGGCACTGACTTAAAACATCTTTTTCTTTCCTTGTGTTCACTGAAAACGATTCGTATGTGTGCAGAAATTTTGTCAAGATTCTTAGGAGCTTGGGTTGTAGCCACAATTCAAGCTCTTTTTTTTTTTTTTGGCCCCCCTTCAAGTGCTAGGTTGCTGAGGAGGGACCATCTCTCTGTCACGCAGGCACAGAGTCAAAGGAGCAGCGCTGCCCCATGCCAGCTGTTAAGACCAGGCAAAAGTTACTTTTTCCTCCTGAGACTCCGTTTCCACATCTCCAAATGAAGATAACACTATCGTATTACCGAAGAGTTTTATAGGGCAGTATGAGGAAAAGAAACGCTTCATACAGAGAGCATAATGAAACACAAAGCACACGTGAATTAGTTCATCATAGTCGGCTAGCAATGCAATCACAATGAAGGTAACCATTTCCAAATCCCTTGAGAATCGCAGAAACATGTGTGGAATTAACAAACTAATTAGTGAATGATCAAGTCAAATTCACTTAAAGAGAGTGTCTCATGCCTGTCAATCTTTTTAGATATACAAAATACCTGTTTTCAACTTCCTAAAAATACGAAAAGAATATTTGCTCATTCTATACACATAAGGCAAACTTCTGTATGTTTGCCTCTTTGTCTAGCGTGGCTGCTTTTATTTTCATTATATTAGATGCCACATTCAAGTTGTTCTGAATTCAAGTATAAGCCATATGGGAAATTCCCACTAAAGGTGGCCAGTGTGGGTTGCTTTGAAAGGTTGGGAGCCAAGCAGCTTGAACACAATAAGTAAGAGGGTTGATGGAAGTGGATGGAAGTGTCCATCCACTTAAGACAGCCTGACCAGACGAGCCGAAAGTCGACTCAGACCTGAGCACAGCTCAGAAGTCATGAGGCAGCAAGCAGCTCAGGATTATGGCACACAAGAAAATTTGATTTCTATCGATTTGAGATTGAACTTCCTACTACATGGAACAAAGAATTTCTTTTAAGAAGCAATACCAGTAAACTAAATCAGAAGTAATTCTTACCCTTACCGATCCCCAAATGCAAAGTTATAGGCTTTAGGACTACAGTGATGTACCAAATGGACCTGGGGCTTCCTGTGCTTCCATTCCAGGAAGAGTCGCAGATGGAGGAGGGTACAAAATGCTGGAAAGGGGGGCTGAGGAGAGGCTGAAAAGATGGCTCAGTAGTACAGTGTACTAGCTGCCCTTGTAGAAGATGTGTTCATATCCTGGCACTCATATGATGGCTCACAACTTGAGTTCCAGGGACCCTGACCTTCAGGTCTCCATGAGTGCCTGTCATTCATGCGGTACACAGACATATATGAAGGCAAAACACTCATACATATAAAATAAAAATACATTTTAGAGCAGAGTTTGGAGATGATCTGTGAGAATAGCACACAGTGGAGTATTGCAAGTCCCTGAGATGTATTTCAGCGAGAGCCATAAAGGACACAAGGAAAGGGGAGAGCATTTGAGCAAAGACCTGATCACGGACAGAAACAATCACCATTTCTCCGAAACTTATTAGCAATTTTCACATTACATGCCTATCATATACTACTTTACAGATTCAGGAACCATGCGTCAGTAAAGTGACAAGGGCCTAGCATGATGTGACCAAGGCAACAGCGTGTTCAGGTTCACCACTTCCGGTGGCTATCCCAGTCAGTGTATATTCCATCGAGGTGTTTTTCCTCCTGTTTCCCACACTGGGAGAAAACTTTGCCCTCCCCACAATGCTACCACCACCAAAACGGCATTTTAATAGCTACGAAAAGAAAAGGATCTGGAACATGCCACTCGTTCCTTCCCCCCACAAAATTAACGAATGGATGGTAAATCATTCAAGTCATCTACAGCACACCAGGAGCGCATAAGAGGCCCAACCCCGGGAGCATCCTCTTCTCTCCTGAGTTCTCTTTAAGGAATTTGCTTGATCAGAAGCCAAGAACGAGACCCATGGTGAGGGGCCAGGAGGAGGGAAGAACGAAACAAACCTACACATCTCATCTCCTCCACGGTTTTCCTTTTATTGAAAAAGGAACGATATCTGCTTGTTGTAGACTATTAATTATGGCTCCCTGGGTACAGAGATCACAATCCTACCCAGTCAGACCCAGAAGAAGGATAGATGCTATAAAAACATGGGAATCCCATGGAAAGCCAAGAACAGGAACTAGAGAGCAGCTACCCCCCATGATACCTGGAGAGCCCCAGGAGCCGGGAGTAGACAGATCTACTCTTGCCTTGGGAGTCTCTAAATCTCTGTGCCTCTCTTGGCCTTGTCTGTTTCCTCTTGAATCAAGTGGTCCTGTTGCATTGGTTCTTTGTTATTACTCTCTAGTTCCACCTTGCCTATAACCTTCAGCTGCTTCCTGTGCAGACCTGAACCTCTCCCCCTCAAATCCTCAAGAGAAGGAATTCTGCTCTAAAACTGAAAGCTATCCCAATTATTTTTTTCCTTTTTAAGAGTTGCTGTTATCGTAGTGTTTCTTCACAGCAATAGAAACACTAAAACAATATTATTGAATTTTTTAATGCCACAAAATCCATTTAGTGCCTCCCATATGTATATGGGTATGAGGCCATATACTGGAGCATGGACCACCTACTAGTGGCTACATACCCAAAGAATGATTCTTCTTCTGTCAGTTACCAATTGCCTATGTCTTTAGTCGGGGTGGGACCTTGTGAGTTCTTCCATAATGTGTGCTGTAATTTGGGCTGGTTTGATCTTGTACAAGTCTTGTAGAGATAACCATAGATTTTGTGATTTCATGAGTGCAATGACCATGTTGTGTTCAGAATACAGCATTTCACAGAACTCCTCCCATTCCCTGGCACTTACTTCTTTTCTCTACCATCTTCCATATGAAGTTGAGTATTGTCATTTCAAGTTCTATATAGAATTGTATTGGAATTTTGGTAAGGATTGCATTGAAGCTGTACATTTCTTTTGGTGGGATGGCCATTTTTATTATGTTTATCCTACTGATCCATAAGCATGGGAGATCTTTCCAGCTTCAGATATCTTCTTCAATTTCTTTTTTCAAAGCCTTAAAACTTTTGTCATACAAGCCTTCATTTGCTTGGTTAGCGTTATCCCAAGATGTTTTATATTGTTTGTGGCTATTGTGAAGGGTGTTGTTCATCTGACTTCTTCCTCAGTCTGTTTATCATTTGTATATAGGAGAGTTATTTTTTTTTTTAGTTACTCATGTAACCAGCCACTTAACTAAAAGTGTTTATCACCTGTAGGAGTTCCTTGGTAGAAATTTTAGGGTTGTTTATATTTCATATCATTGGTAAATAGAAATATTTCGATTTCTGCCTTTCAAGTTTGGATCCCTTGTTCTCCTTCTATTGTCTTTTTGCTGTAGATAGAATTTCAAATACTGTATTGGATAGATTTGAGGAGAGTGGACAGACTTTGTCTTGTTCTCAATTTTAATGGAATTGTTTTGAGTTTCTCTCCAAAAGTGGGTTCTTTCAGTACTTTACTCAGTAAATATATAGTGTGGCAGTTAATCTTGATTGTCAATTTATGGGATTTAGAGTTACCATAGAAACTAGTTTCTAAATATGTCACTGAAGAATTACAGGTATTAGATTCATTGAGGTTGAATGATCTATGCAAACTATGGGCAGTAGTATTCTATCGGCAGCTCACCCGAGAACAAGAATCCATTGTTCTCTCCTCCTGCCACCATGACCTCCCCACCATGATGGATGATACCCTCAAGCTGGGTCAGAATAAACTCCTCCTTCTTTAAGTTCTTTTTCTCAAGGTATTTCATTATGGTGAGAAGACAACTAACAATACATATCACCAAATAAAAAATTCAGCAAAGGATCACCAAAATTAAATTACACCATATGTCAAAATTTTCTAATGGGCAATTATAGAATATTCTCAGTAACACATGGACATTCTATGAAATAAACCTGATTTTAGGCCATAAGCAAGTTATGACAAAAACAAAAAAAGTTATTTTCTTTTCTTATATCTTGTAAAATAATAATAAAATAAAGAGCAAGAAAAATTATAGAATCTACTTTAATGAATAGACATAAAATAGAATGCTATCTCCAAGTGCGCTGGAATCTGCCTGTAATCCCAGTTTCCAGGAAGCAGAAGCAAATGAACCACCGCAAGCTCAAGCTCAGACAGGGCCACACAATGAGACTCTGTTTCAAGCCAAGAAACCACTAAAAGTATATTCTTTAATGATCAATGAATTAAAAAAAAAGTAAATAAAATTTAATATTCCTAGAATTAAATGAAAATGAAAACAAAATTTGCCAGAACCTTTTGATATGACTAAGCTAGTCAAAAGAGGGAAGTTTATGCATATGTATTTACATTAAAAAATCAGAAATGTTTTAAAGATGTACTTCCAGGTCTTAGATAACAAAAAAAAGTTGGTGGTCAAGAATGTATAGTAAAATATCATAAAAAATCAGAGTGGAAATTAATGAAATGAATATCAAGAGAAAAATTCAAAGAACCAATGAAGTACAGAATTGATATTATGGAAAGATAAATATATTGACATCTGGGAGTGGTAGCCCTTACCTTTAATCCCAGCATGCTGGAGACAGAGGCAGGCAGGTCATTATAAGTTCAAGAATAGCCTGTTCTATAGAGCAGGCTCTGTCTGACCATAGCTACACAGTGAGGCTGTCTCGATAAACAAACAAAAAGATATCCACAAACAGCTGGCCAAACTAACCAATTGCAAGAAAGAAGACACAGATTAATAAACTTAAGATGAAGATGGGTTCATTATAACAGATTCCCACAAAATTTTGAGGATTTTGGTTGTCTTAGTCAGGGTTTTCTACAGAAATAAATACACACACATACACACACACACAGAGAGAGACAGAGAATTTATTAGAGTGACTTACAGGATATGATTCAACTAGTCCAACAATGGCTGTTTACCAATGGAAGTTCAAGAATCTAGTAGCTGTTTAGACTATGAGCCTAGATGTCGCAGCATATAAATTGTCTCTGGTATATGCTGGTGATGTGGGAGTGTCATATATCAATCTGTTGATTTCATTGGTTAAGTTATAATAAACCAACTGCTTGGCCTCATAGCTTAGAACATAGATGGGAGGAGTAAACAGAATAGAATTCTGGGCGGAAGAGGAAGTGAGGTCAGACTCTGCTCTGCTCCCGGACAGACCCGACAGCTCTGCTGGAGCAGAGACACCATGATGGACGGAGGCTAGAATCTTCCCGGTAAGTGCACCTTGGGGTGCTTACACACATCATTAGAAATGGGCTAGTCCAGGTGCGAGAATTAGCCTGTAAGGGCTAGAGTTCATGGGCCAAGCAGTGTTTCAATGAATACAGTTTGTGGGTTGTTATTTCGGGCATGAGCTAGCCAAGCAGCAGGGGTGTTGGGGACGCAGCCATGCCGCTTCTTATTTCAACATACTGGAGTCCTTAAAAATTAGTTTGTAATGTATTGATTTTCAACCTTTATAATGCTGTAACACTCTATGTTGTGGTGACCCCCCCACTATAAAATTACTTTTGTTGCTATTTCATAACTGTAATTTTGCTACTGTTATGAATTGTAATGTAAATAACTGATATGCATGGTATCTGATATGAGACCCCTATGAAAGGGCCACTTGAGTCCCCAAAGGGGCCATGACCCAGATGTTGAGAACCTCTCCTCTAATGTCAGTGAAGGAATGAACTTACCAGCAGGAATGGGAACATGCAGGCGAAAAACAAAGGCTTCCTTCTTCTTTTATATAGGCTGGCACCAAAAACTGTGACCCAGATTAAGGGTAGGCTTGCCCACTTAAAGAATTTAAATAAGAAAAATAAATCCCTCATGAGCCAGACCCTTGTATGTTAGTTAATTCCATACGTAGTCAAGTTGAACAAATTGGAAAATCTATGAGAAAGGGTAAATTGCTGACACATATGATGTAGGTTCATTAAACCTGGTGGATATAAACAACATAAAGAACCGCAGGCCCAGCCATGTGATTAGAACAGTAACAAAGAGGCCCCCAAGAAATTAAGTCCCAGACCAGATGAATTCACAGGTAAATCCTCTCAGATCTTTAAATAACCAACACCCATGTGCCTTGAACCATTCCATAAAATAGAAATGGATGGAAAACTAGCAGACTCCTTCTATGAAACCAAAAATCTTATATCAAAACTATATAATTGGTCTTTAATACTATATGCCAATCTCCCTAATGTAGATGCATACAAAATTTCTCAGTAAAACTATCACAGGCAAAATTAGACAACACATTGAGAATATTATACACTATGACCAAGTTCATTCTGTTTTAGAAATCTAAGAAAGACTTAACATTCGAAGACCAATTAATGTAATACACCCTACACACACTCAGAGGCAGAAATCACATGATCACCTCAATAAATAAACAGAATGCCATTGAGAAAGCTCCACAACCCTTTGTGATAAAAGTCTTGAAGAAAGTAGGAATCAAAGAAATACACTTCACCACAAGGAGAGTATATACGACAGATGTGTAAATTACTTCATATTAAATGAGGAATACCTGAAAGCATTTCCCCTAGAATAAGGGATGGGACAACAGTAATATATTCGTCTTTGTTTAATGTTAAATTCTTTGCCAGAACAAGAAAGCTACAGGCAAAAAGGGAGAGGGAAAGGAGGCCCAAACCAGGAAGAAAGAATTCAAATTATCCCTCTGCAGATCATATGATCCTATATTTAAAAACCCTGAAGACGTCAGGTAACTCTCAGATCCAAGGAACACTTGAAACAAAGTAGTGGGATAAACAACTCACTGACTTTCTATAGCAATAATGAACACTCCAAGAAAGAAATCAGGCAGACACTTCCATTAATAATATCCTCCTGGACACTTACCTGGAAAAGTTTCAGGTGATGATCTGACCAAAATTCCAGCTTGGTCAGTATTTAATATCTTTAGTAAAAGGTTGCTTAAATTCAGTAGAAATGGTGACACTAGTTTTTCTGATAAATTTCAGGATTAACATATGGAAGCCCAGAGAGATAATTCCACCTCAAACTCTGAAACTCAGCTTTTTACTCAGGCTCCAGGGACTCCATGCAGTGAAGAGCCTTGCTTTGAAGAGGAAGTAGAGGACATTTTTAATGGAGACCTTTCCTTTTGTTTTTGGTAAGTTATAGAAAACCCTTTAAAACTCTATGACACTTTTCTGCCTGGATTTTGGATTCTGGTTTTGGGGTACCCTATTGGGGATGAAGGGGTTCTGATGAGATCCACAAAATCCTTCATCCAGGGGCACAGGGAGCCATCTCACAGTCCTCTGGTAATTTTTTTTATTTTATTTCTGGTTGATTGGGAATTCTGTTAGAGCTATCAATTGTTTTCTGACTTGCCTTGTACCTCTGATAGCATGCCCTAGTGATGCTGGAGACCCTGGTAAATGAAGGCAATGGGACATTTTAGACATTTTAGAATTTACACAGAATTTTATTAAAATGTCTGTGTTAATATATGATCTTGATAAGTAGATAAATAAAAGATTAAAAATTAGGACCCCAGCTAAATGCCAGAGACTGAGGTATTCCTATCTTATGGTACAATAAGACAGTGACCTAAGCAGACCAACAAATAACTTAGAGTTACTGGCTTAGAGCATACCTTTCCTTAATTAAGGTGTATTCAGGCTAACAGAGATTTATTTGAAGATCTGTGTCTAACCTTCTTGTTGCTTTCTAGCACTGTTATGCAATAGATACTTTGGTAAATCAAGTCATACAAAGAATTGTTATATTCTGTAATGGTACACTAGGTAAAGATCAGGAAAGATCCCAGTCTCTTTATGAACTGTGTTCATGAGTTAAAGATATTATCTTGATATTAAAAGAATTTCAATTAATAAATTGTTAATATGTTCAGTTTTTTTTTACATATGTTTTCAAAAGTTAAGCCTAAAACAAACAAAGTTTGTCCAGTTTAGGTATACTTAGCAGATAATGGTCCTCAAACACTTCAGAGACCTGAAAATATGGCATTTAAAATGTTTAATAATTTTTATGATAGAAAGATGGGCCAGCTCCTGTAAGTACCCCTATCTTCTTCAAAGAAGATAAAGGGCACAGAAGAACACCTGAAGCTTGTTTAAAATATGGCAAAGCTAGTCATTGGGTGAAAACTTGCCCTTCATCTCAACTGCTGCCAGGATGCTGTCTAGACTGTGGGCAAGCGGGACACTGGAGAACTGACTGCCCTGCCTTGCCTAGACAAGGTAGGCCAGTCCCCCCAACCTCCTACTCCACAGGAAAGTCTGCAGGATCTTCTGGGTCTAACAGCCAAAGAATGATGCTGCCCTTGGACCCCTCTCCCCCACAACCATGGAGGAACAAGTAGCTGCTTAGGTAGCCAGCAAGTCTATCATTTTGGTTGGTCCTTTTCAAATCTCTGATCATGTATCATAACTAGGCTAGTAATAGCTTTGCCTAGTTTAATAGCTCCTTCCCCCAAGGCTGCCATTGCCTTACTAGTCCATTAGTCAGTACATTAGCTACCAAGTCTCTTGTTAAGAAAAAACAGTTTTACCTTGTTCACAGGCTTTCTATTAAAGGATAAACAGTTTACAGCTATAACTGTTCACCAACACAGTCATGCTTTTTAAAGACTGTTTTCTAATAACTCTGTATGTCTCTGGTAAATGATTAAAGTCCATACAAGGCCTAAGTCCTAATGTTCTAAAAAATGGTCTAAGATACATAAGGGTCTAATGTTATAAAAACTTACATAAGTTCTAAGAACCTCATAAAATGATTTAAGTTATATAAATACAAACTATAAAGATAAAATGTTACACTGTGATTTCAAGGGTTCAAGGTTTTACCATAAACAAATAGAGTTCTGATAAATTTGTAGAACACTGGCTTCAGTCACAATCTCAAGGTATTAAATTTGGTTGTCTTCTGAATATAGTCTTAAATGTGCTTTTCACTGGGTCAAAATACATATATCAATGAGACTTTCTAGACATAGAAAAAATATTCATGCTTTTTAACCCAAAGCCATAGCCTTTGCAGTGACACCGAGGTGTAAATCTGCCCCTGCTTGCTTTACAGATGCCTGTCCACTGCTTTTTCTACAGTGTGGATTTTAACACGGTGGCAATGCTGATGGAACTAGAACTTTTTTCTCCTTGTGCAAACTAAAATTCATTCAAGCTTCAAGAAATCCAAGCCCTAAAGCTTGGATTCGACTATTGACAGGTCAAACAAAATAGTTTCAAATGTAAGGTTTTTTTTTTTCATTAAATTTGAATCTTAACTTTTGTTCCTAGTCTATATCTTAGCAGATTTCCACCTGGGCTGACAGACACACCATCCAGAGAGCACCTGCAAGCTACAAGCTGCTGAGCTCTGGACTTGCTGAAAGCTGTCCCTTCACCAGGATCAGACAATCAGATGCTTCTGACAACTGCTGATGTAGGTGGTCTTCTATCTATCTGTTGATTTCATTGGTTAATTAATTAAAAAAAAAACTTCTTGGCCTGATAGGTGAGAACATAAGTAGGCAGGGAAGACAGAACAGAATGCTGGGAAGAAGGGAAGTGAGTCAGATGCCATAGCTCTTCTCTCCGAGATGGACACAGGTTAGAATCTTCCCAGTAAGCCACCACCTTGTGGTGCTACACACATTAATAGAAATGGGTTAATCAAGATGTGAGAGTTAGCCAGTAAGAGGACAAGTAGTGTTTAAATAAATCCAGTTTCTTGGACTTCCCACAGGGCAGGGAACCCTGATTGCTCTTTGGGCTGACGAGGGAAGGGGACTTGATTGGGGGAGGGAGAGAGAAAGGGGAGGCAGTGGTGGGGAAGAGACAGAAATCTTTAATTAATTAATAAATAAATAAATTTAAAAAATAAAATTAAATAAATAAATAAATAAATACAGTTTCTGTGTAATTATCCTGGGGCTAAGCTAGCCGAGCAGGAGCCGAGCGGGACGAAAAGCAGGCCTGCTTGCCTCATCACTACAAACTGCCTCATTTCCCAGCCTTTGATTAGCCTTTCAGCCTTTCTGGGACCTGACCATCAATCCCCTTTTCAGCTGGAAGCAGCTACAGAAGAGTGCATTGTCCCTGCCCCCATAACAGGCTGAAAAAGGCTAAATCTAAAGGAAACTCCATGATACAGGGAGCAAAACGACTACCTATAATGCCATTTGTATACCAGAAACATGGGCTCAGAGTTATCAACAGGTAGATTCCTTAAATGATTCTCCAATATGATAAGGCATTTGGCCTGCTTTGTGCAGAATGAAGCAATATTCCATCATGGAGCCTTTGGCCCTTCTGCTTCTGTTAATTACTGTTGGCTGTTATAGCACTGATACAACAACCAAGAGATAATTCCTATCTGAGTGCCATTAAGCTAATGGTTATTGCATCCAAATGTAAACTAGTACTGATCATAGATGTAAAGATTTGGCCTAGGGTACAACTTCAGGGGGAAATGTTAAACCTAAAATTAACCTATAATCCCTACCTGCCCAAGGACCAAGTGACTTCCTGGTTACCTGGGAATTGGAGTTTTTGGAAACTAACTACAGTGCTTCATGGAAAAGTAGAGTGGCCTATGGGATTTACCCATATAAGCTCTGTCAACACGTGTCTCGAGGCCACTTCCCTGGAAAAATTCCAGGTGATTGTCCTGACCCAAATTCCATCTTGTTCAGTATTTAATATATATTTTTTTAATTTTTCAAGAAAGGGTTTCTCCGTAGCTTTTGGTTCCTGTCCTGGAACTAGCTCTTGTAGACCAGGCTGGCCTCGAACTCACAGAGAATTTTTTATTAAAAAGCTTGCTTAAATTTGGCAAAGAAAAAAATAAAGCCTCATTAGGTTTATCCTTTTCTGAAGAAAAACAGAGGATGGGTGGATGGGGGGGGGGGCTGGGGCTAGGAGGAGAGAGTAGGGAGAGGGAGGGGAAACTGTGGTTAGGAATGTGAAAAACAAACAAACAAATAGAAATAAGACTCTCATTATACCTAGGAAAACAGTGTTTCTCAGTGAGCAGCACTTTTGTTTATCTTAGAATTGGTCAAGCTTTTCAACTTCTTTTGCCTTCCAAAAAAAAGGAGTAAACTTATTTACCCACAAAATCTTCTTGCAGAACTTCTGATAGGAACTGCGCTGAAAGACTGTATCAGATTGGGAGACAACTGACATTATGACTATGTCAGACCTTCCCCTCCACAAACGCAATGTGTCAGTCCCATCCTCAACATCTCCCAGGGTTTAACTTCCACTGGCACTTTGTAGTTGTCAGCACACAAGTCCCGTGTGTGTTGTGTTTGTTCTTGTTGGCACGATTATCTTCTCGTTGGTTTGATTCTCACTTCTCTGCTGCTAGATGTGGACATACTCAGGATCCATTTACACATTTTGACCGTGTGTCTTGAAACTTGGCTAAATCTCTGGGAGTTCTTAGAGTTTTCCCTGTATTTCTTGTAATTATCCATATACACAGTCATATCATATACAAATAAGGGCTTTTGGAGGAGATCAAGTGTGTCCAAGGGAGGAAGACCATTAACAAATAAGAATTTTTAACATGCACTCTATCTGTTGCCTTTGATTACTCTACTGGCATTGTTGTGATAGCTCAAGCTTCCACCACTCTGCTGCAGTAGGGAAAATAGGGGCCTCCTGTTCCTGCTCCCCAGTCTTGGATAGAAAGCATTAGTCTTATCTCTGTAGCATGATTGTACCTCTAGGACTAACATGCTACTCTAAGTCATACAGAGGAAAACACCCCACACTATCTTTCTAAAAGTTCTTTTGTTCGTAAGGAATGGCTGCTTGGTTTTGCCCAAATGCTTGTTCTGGATTGGTTGAAATGGTCATGTGGTTTTTCTTCTTTCAATGGTTTATATGTTTGTTACATTACAGAGTACAATATTTTTTCCAGAGCTGACCATTCCTTGCATCCCTGGGAAAAAAGCCATTTAGTCACAATATATATAACTCTCTCTATACATTTCTGGGTTCTATTGGTTATTATTTCAGTGATTTTTGCATCAGTATTTGATGAAGAATATTATTTTTTCTTATTATTTTTAGCATCTGTCTGGTTTGGGCATATTACATTTACTTCAGAGCATACCTCAAAGTTATTTCTTTCTCAAATTTCCAAGAAAGGTAACTTGGCTTTCACTTTTTTATGTAAACAATTAACATAATCCTCTGGTAAAGATATCTGTGCCTTGACATTTCTTATGGTGTAGGTTTCTAATTAAAAATTAAATTTCTTCATTGTTATAGGACTACCCACAGTTTCTGTTTTGTGTTCATTGAGCTTTTGTGGTTTATGTGCCTTATGCTTGAGATATAAGCTCTTAACCTTACATGACAGAGTTGTGAGCTCTGATTCCTGTTTATTTGACGGCCGCAAGCCCTATAATGGCCTGCCCCATCTCCACCCTCCCCTATCCACCTCCACCCAGTTTCACTGTGGGTGTTGGCAATTCTGCAGTACCTCCTCTATTTGGCAGCCTACTAAAAGTTGTCAGTTTGATTCATCCTTCCAAAGAACCTGCTTTTTGTTTCATTAATTCTATCTCTTTTTTTTTGTTTTGTTTTTAATTGATTTCAGCTGCTGTCTCCATTATTTCCTTTGGGTTTCTAGCTTTGGATTTACTCTGCTTCGAGCTAGATTTCTTTGAAGTGGAAGCTTCAGTCACAGACTTGAGACTTCTTCAGTTGATGGGGGCACTTTTCTTGCAGTGCTCTTAAGTACCTTTGTGGACAGTTTTCTATCATCCCACAATAAGGTGTGCCGCATCTCACAATGCAAAGCGCCGATGGCTCCCAAGTACATTAGCTTCCAAACAATAAAACATTGTCCCGTATAATCTTTCTGATCTTAATTTCTCCTCCAGCCGACACGGGAAGAAAGCAGTGTAGATGACTTTCCTTCTTTTGAATTAAGTGGCATTTCTTTTGTGGCTCGGGATTTGGTGTATCCCAGCACAATCAATGTGTTTTCTTCAAAAGAATGTGTGTTCTTCTATCAAGTCAAGTGATCTATAAAATGTTGATTAGGTTCTGAGCACTGTTGCTGGGTGAGTTGTCCTAAATCTTTCTAGGTTTTTTTTTGTACAATTATATCAATTATCATGAGAATGATGTTGAAATCTCCAACTGTATCTGTGGATTTTGTCTCTGCTTTCAGGTCTCTCAAGTTTTCTTCCACATAGTCTCAGTTCTGCTGTTGGCTTTACACACCTTTAGAAAGAAAGCTATGTTTTCTTAGTGGATTGAGTTTTATCGCTCCCATTATAACTGCCCTCATTAACTGATCATTTTCTTTACTTAGAACTCCAAGGTTTACTATATATGTATATATATTATCAATATATTAATTATATATTATATATATATTTAATATATTTATTAAATCTTGAAGGTCAGAATACACCTACTGAATTGAATAGACCATTGGAACAGAGGTTTCTGTTTCTTTTCTTTTCTTACATTGCTTACTCTCCCTTCATTCAGGTATCTTTCCTATGACCGAACCTTGAAATGCACATATTTCCTCCAGAACATGCATCAGGCAGTGTTTTTACATGTAAGAAACAACAATACTTTTATAAGTAACAGTTGTAATGACTCATAAGCGTTAATAACCTCAATATTAAGATGGAAGACTTACTTGTTTATTTTTTTTAAAAAAATGTATTGGTAGGTTTCTAAATAATTAAAATTGAGTTTTAAATAGCTTAATTATTGAGCAGTTTTTTTCAGAGCCAAATGTCTTCCTAGTAATGCCAACATCTCATTTGATAACATTTGGGAGAAAAATACTTGGAGTGGTCATGAAAGAAACATCCTAGCAATGGCGGACTGCACACATCAAACAAGCTCACAATTAAAATGTTATGATTTTATTGTAAGTGATTACCACGACCGGTGTCAAGGTGCCAAGGAGAGGTCACAGAACCTGTGTGTTAAGAGATGCGTGACTGGCTCTCAAAAGTAAGAGATGACTTTAACTTGCTGTTGCATCAAGAGAATGGGGAGCGGACGGTTAAAGAGTGGAAACAGGTAAGGCATTAGGAATTCTGAGAATACACATCCTGTCACAGTGCATGTCTCCCTCAGAGATGATGAATCCCCTGCTTAGGCCTGTGGGTAGCCAGTGCCTGGCTCCCTCAGAGATGATGAATCCCCTACTTAGGCCTGTGGGTAGCCAGTGGACGACTCCATCAGAGAAGGTGAATCCCCTGCTTAGGCCTGTGGGTAGCCAGTGCATGGCTCCCTCAGAGATGATGAATCCCCTACTTAGGCCTGTGGGTAGCCAGTGGACGACTCCATCAGAGGTGAATCCCCTGCTTAGGCCTGTGGGTAGCCAGTGGACGACTCCATCAGAGAAGGTGAATCCCCTGCTTAGGCAGTCCTCAGAACCAGTGCTCTCTGCTTCCTTCCTATCTCTCCAGCCTTTCCCAGGCTCTCTTGGCACAGTGCAGTCTGACCGAGACACGGAACTGATCACGATTTCCATAGCTTGCCTCTCTACTTTGCACGTGTTCTCCCCATCTTCTGGAATATTGCTCCTTCATCTCCAGTCCTGTGCTTTGTTTGCCTTTCCTTTTGTTATTTTATATCTTTGCTCTTTCTTTAATCTTGCCCATCCCCTTTACTCAAAGCAGTGATCCCCAGTGAGTTGTCATAGAATCATGTATGGGACTGATACATGTGTGTCATGTTTGCTGGGATTTCATTGTTTGTCCTCCTCTCTCTTAAGACTGAGAGATCAGAAAAGCTGCAAAACTTTTCCTGCTTGCCCCTGGTTTTTAAGCACTTGGAGAAGAGTCTGACTTATGAAAGGGGCTCAGAAAAATATATGAACAAATGTATGGATGAGAGACTATTAGTAAATAATAAATAGATTTTTATATGGTGCATAGCATGCAACAAATGTTATTATAAGCACTGAACAGATTTGGGTAATTTAATCTTTGAAATTACTTTTTTAATATCTCTGTTTTGTAGGTGATAAAACCAAGACCCACTGAACATAAGAGATTCGCACAACAAGCAGAGTAGGTAAGAAGTGACTGAGCTAGGCATTTAGAAGCATCAGCCTTCTTTTGCCTCTTGGCTGTTTTCTGAGTTCTCCCTAATTGGTTGCAGCCATGGGAAAATAAACACTCCCAAGTACATTTGTGACAGCAATAACTAAATGTTCTCACTATGCTATAATGCTGGTCACTCGGGGAACATTGCTATCTGGTTGAGGTTGCCACCATGGAGAACTTAGAAAGAAAAGCAACGTGTTTAATTAAGCGGTCACTGGAAACACCCACCAGGACAAATGCATTCTGGCAACAGAGGTTGCTTTTGTTACCACCAGAGTCCTGCCACAGGTCATTAAGATCTTGATAGATTTGAGGCACTTTTCCACCTGAATGGTTTCATCCAAGGACAAGGCGAGTCTTCCTGGGTTTCTGATGCTTGGAGGCTTAGAGACTTGGAGACAGGTTTTCCATGGGTCCTGGTAGTATCAGTGGAGAACTCTACCAGAATTTGAGTCGTGCTCTTGGTGAGTTCTGAGCCGTACCATGTGACATTCACTGTTCTAAGCTTACACAACAGCGCCTATACAATGCTGTCACCACGGCACATGCAAAGGGAGTGGAACCACATAACAGGAAGTGCATGTAAGGAAAGGATATGAGATTGTTTTGGTTGAACTAATATGGGACTCTTCTATGGATCCAGGGTCTCAGAAGGACAGGGAAAGTGCAGGCTGCTACAAGGAAGGAATGCCTTGCAAAAGAGAGGAAACCAAGTGAATACAGTCACAAGATCTAAACACAGTACGAGGAATTTGGGGAGCTGTGAAAACCGATGGCTTTTCTAGAGGGAGATAGTGGTAAATAGGGCTGGAGTGAGTGCATGACTCAAGGGACAGCAAGAGTACAAAAGAAGCAGTGTGGGCCCAAGGAAGCCGTGGAAGAGCATGCATAAGATGGATAGAGAGGGAGACCTCTCAGATTTAGTGTGCAAAGGAATCCTCTAAAAAACCCAAGTTCAGGTTTAGTAGGTCTGGGATAAGGACAAAGGGTCAACAGCACTATCAGCCTTCCAGGAGTTACAAGTGCTGCTGACCTCTGGAACACAGCTTTGGCCATCGGGGTCGAAATCCACGCCAGTGTACAGAAAGTCAATAGAACAAAAGAAGCAGTATATGGTGACGTGCATAGCCTTTATAGCCTTTAGTACCGTGTATTATAAAGGATAAGAAATGGACAATTTCCAGTTTTCTGGTCTTCGTCCCTTTTAATTATTGTTAGCTGTATTTTCCATTACAGAGGTTCTGTGATCCTTACCAAATAATGAGACCTCGACAAGATGGACATGTGGCTGGCGTTTTTTCCACCAGCATTGCTCACCATCCCCTACAGGCCTCTGGCTGTTTCAGTTGTTCCTGGGCAAAGACTGAATAAAGTCAAACGAGCAGCACACTGCAGAGAATGGTCTGGGGAGCGAAAGTGGAAGAGGTCTCCGATCCTGTGCGGTGAACCTCTGACCCTCTCCCCCGCACACAAAAGACAATCAACAAAGGAACCAGAGGCGGGTGCAGAGATCATTCAACCAATTTAAACCGCTGTGATCTCTGTGTCGGGGCGGGAGAAATCACAAAAAGACGCAGAGCGCAGCTTAATGGAAAGACAACAAGGTGGGGAGAGAGGTGTCGCTAAGTCAGGCTCTCCCGTGACCTGTAGTAAGTGGTTGCCCTAGAACAGGTCATTTAATCTCTGGATTTTCTCATCCATAAAATAAAGCCAGTGGCTGGCATGGTCCTGCCCTTGCGGTCTGCATGAGGAAAGCATGAGAGAGGCCACGTGCACTGCTCCTCCGCATATGGACGTGGCCGGAGCTAATTGTCGGGAAAATGGAGGGCCTGAGCGCATGTTCGAAGAGTACCCGTGTGTCTTGGTTTGGGTTTCTCTTGATGCCATAAGAGCACCATGACCAAAAAGCAAGCTAGGAAGGGAAGGGCTTATTCACGTTACACTTGCAGACCATAATCCGTCATTGGAGGAAGTCCAATGTAAATAGGGCAGGAACCTGGAGGCAGGAGCAGATGCAGAGGCCATGGAGGGGTGCTGCTTACTCACTTGCTCCCCATGGATTGCTCAACCTGCTTTCTTATAGAACTCAGTACCACCAGCCCAGAGATGGCACCACCCACAATGGTTTGACCACTGAGTGAGAAAATGTCTTATAGCTGATGCATTCTGATGACTTCAGCCTGTCAGGTTGACACAAAACAAGCCAGTACACCCTGTTTCCCCTGAATGACTTTGTTTTGTTTAAATTTCTATTGAAAATTCTTTATGTTGTTGTTGCTATGTATGTGTGTGTGTGTGTGTGTGTGTGTGTGCGCGCGCACGCGCGTGCATGTGGGCATGCACACATGTGCCATGGTCTGCATGTGGAGATCAAAGGTCAGTTTGAAGGAGCTGTTTTTCTACTCACTGTGGGGATTTTTAGATTGAACTCATGTTGCCAGACTTATCCTGTGCTGAGCCATCCTGAAGGCCCTGGCTTTGTTTTATTTAAAGATCTGGGTGAACAAGTCTGAGAAAACTCTCTTAAGTCAGCAGGGATGACCTGTGCACTTCCTCTTACCCCCACCAAAGCAAATAAACAGAATTCTCATTTTTTTAACCATGTTTCTGCTGAAGGAGCCATGATGGGCTCTTGAAGGGATGTCACATATGAAAGAAGTGGACCCTGTCCGTCAGCAGGCTTCACAACAACACCAAGGTACACATTTTAGTCCTGACATGACAGAACCCTTATCTTTGCTACTATAACTCTAGGGTCCTCTTCTGAGCCTGGCCCCCTCATCTTTACACAGATAACGCTTTCCTTTTTGGATTGTTACTGTGGAGACCACATGAAGAAGAGCACTTTAAATGCTACAGAGATAGTCATGGGTGTTTTTCTATTTCTTTTCTTTTTTCTCGTTGTCAAATAGTGTGATGGATGTTTCCATGCCTTTCTAGTCAATGTCTTTCTCCACCAGCATCCTTGGCTGGATGCTTTGATATTAAAGAATCATCATAAACACTTAATTCTGTGTTGGACTCACTGGCGGTTTAAAAAGAAATGGTTAAATAAAAGCTAAGCCACCTAGCGACTTTCAAAAACTATGACATCTAGGAACAATGCAAAGAAAGTCCTTGGAGCAGCACCATTTAGAGATCATGGAAATTGCATGTATTCCACCCTTTCTGTGGCAAATGCAAGGACAGCACTTATCACAACGTGGGCGACATTTTAATTGTTCAATTAAATGCAATTATTAAAACACAGCCATCTTTAGCAAAACACAGAAACTAGCTAGACTAACATATTACAAAAATTAACAGTGGATGTTTTTCTGTTATGGATTAAACACAGATTAATTTCTAACGGACTGAACAATATGCTGAACCAAATCCATTAGCTCAGAGAAAAAGATTAAGCTGGGGATGATAGTGCATAGCTGTCATCTCAGAACATGGAGGCAGGGGGATTAAAATAATGCCAGCAGTTTCCTTATCTTTATTTTGGTACAACAATAATAGCACCATATTGCTTCAGCTTTGTCCTTTGCTACATCCAAGGCCCTGTCTCAGGAGAGTGAAAATGGGGGGGGGGGGCTGATTTGTGCTGCTGTTGTGAGAGGACCTGGCAAGCAGGGTCCACACCCAAGTCTTCGGCTATACATTCACGCCTTCGTTGCTGAGAACAGAGGTGGCTTCACCCCACACGTGTTCTGCTCTCTGTGTGCCTGACACAGGAAACTCATCCAATTTCATGTGTTCATCATACCAAAGTCCTGAGACAGAAACTGGCTTGGTTGGGGAAAAGCAGGGAATGAAACACATCCTAAGTGGTTTTCACAAATGTGAAGAAAACAAGAATGGCTTGGCCCCGCCACTACTAGCGTGACTTCTCATTCAGATGTGAGAACAGTCTCTCCCAACCTTCGTTCACCCTTGTGTGTGGAGGAGGAGCCCATCTTCTCTGCTTCTGGACATAGCACCTGCAGTGCACTGGACTCAAGAGGCCACATTGCCACCGTGCCACACTGTCTGAAACTCCATTAAGCATCAAGATATTCTTGGTGCTGCTGGATTAATGGACATCTTCTAAAAGTATGTATAAAAACTTTTAAAATGTCCTCTTTTAGAATGCCAAGAAGGAAAAGAGGAAAAGAGGGGTTGAGATGAGCATCATTTGGTCTTTATAACTGTGTAGGCACAAAAATCCCCTTGAAAGGGTGGCTGAGAGCCTGGACCCTTACAGTTTCTCTCAAGTGCTTGTGCTATTTTAGCAAAACTAGGATCTAAATGGCGTTTACGGCTCCCTCTCTGGTTCAACTTCCCAGCTTCTTGGGCCACTGTCTGCTCCATTTCCCACACGCTTTCGAACTCAGTTTTCTATTATTACTGAAAAGTGTATACACATCAGTTTAGATTCCCATAAGGGACTCACCCGGATTAATGTAGAAGACAACTTTACTAATGCATTTTTACTTCCTTTGCTCTACCTAGAAGTCCTTCTACAAGAAAGAGTCACGCTGGTCTGACTCCCCATTCTCTGATGAGAGTATCTGGACCCATTTGTAGAATGACATATTCAACCTTTCTGCATGGATGATGCAGACATATTCTTTCCCCCAAAATTGTCTTTAGTTCTGTAAATGATGAATGGCAATACTCAGGGAAGGATCTCATGGGGTTGTAAGCATGTTTCCTACAGAATGTTTCTTCAATAAAGTAGGACTCTGTTGCCTTCTAAACAAACGGTGACCCAGCCAACTCATCCGTCTTCCAGGCCCCAACCCAAAGTTAACTGATGGCTTTTCTTACAGGCAATGAAGTGCAAAGATCCACTAAGCCCGGCTATGTCGGGTATCAGTTTTTCCTCTCGCCTCCCAAAGCATCCTTCAATAAACGCCCTTTGATAAATGACACTGTTCTTAGCATTTCTCCTCTCCGACAGAAACATGTGAATCTTCTGTGACAACAGGCGCAGCAGGCTATTACAGGATAGAAGAGGAAGAATTTTGTTTTTTAAACCTTGCAGCCTAGGCAAGACAGGGAGAACCAGAGAAGGCAGTCTCAGGCACAAGCCTGGAACAGGCCCTGCAAACACGCAACTTTCACCTTCGAAATCTTTCTAAAATTTTATAGCCAACTTTTCCATCCACTCCACCCCTGGAAGCGGTGGCCTCTGTGAACCGAACGGCAAACTAATATTGCATTAGTTTTTCATGATGTAAAAGCTACAGGCAGGGCCCACCTGAGTTTTCTCTGCCCTGTTAATATGCTTTCTACCACTGCCTCAAATTTAGACAATCTATAAGGTGACTGACTAGAAGATTAAGTTTTGGTCTGCTGTGTTTGCCAATTTTGCAATATCAGTGTAAATAAATATGGTTGCCATGTTGAATTCAACATCTCCAGAATCTGAATGCTTATCTTCCCTAACCAAAGCAGATTTCTCATTTCATGGGTCCAACATGGCTCACTGCTTGAAGAGTGGGGAAGGGGAGCAGACTGTAGATTTGTCCAAATGAATTGGTGAAAAGTTTAAGTTATAGGCTTTCCTTTTCAAATTCTAGAGATGGGTAAGAAACAAATGGATGCAGGAGAAAGTGAAAGGGCGATGGAGACAAGGCAGAGCAAAGACAGGCGGAGGAACAGGAGGAGGAAGAGGAAGGTGAGGAGGAGGAATAAAGAGGAGGAACAGGAGGAAGGGGAGTAACTGGGAGGTGGAGGAGCAGAAGGATGAGCAGGAAGGGGATGAATAAGTACGAGGCACAGAAGCAGGACGGGGAGGAGACTACTTTGTCATCAATAAATAGTGCTTTGACTAGGAGAGGGCACCAGTGAAGAATTTTACAGAAGCATCTCATATTAGGCTTTCAAAACCTCATCAGATATGAATTTAGTCTCATTTTATAAATAAAGTCACAAAGAGTAAAATAAAAAAATTTTAAAAAAAAGACAAAATGCTTGAAAAGTTTCTTTTCATCCTGTTCGGGAAGGTGTTCGGAAGAGCAGGGTAACATGGTAACCAGTCAGGCCTCCTCGCACGGAGAGCTGATTCTCCTTTCTGCTTGTTGGAGAGTTCATTTTTACAGCCTAGATGGTTAAACCTTCAACATTTCCTTCTGGAAACTCAGCCAGAAAAGCTGTTCTGCTCAAGGGACAAAGATGACACACCTTTCCTTCAGTCGTATGCAGCACTGGGTTACTGGAACTCTGATTCCCCAGCCTAAACACAATATTCACCAAACCCGTCAAGAATTGAGATGGGTCTTTAAAGATATTTCCGCAACTGAGCAGTGGTGGCGCATGCCTTTAGTCCCAGCCCTCAGGAATCAGAAACAGGTGGATCTCTGTGAGTTTGAGGCCACCCAGGTCTATAGAGCAAGTTCCAGGACGGCTTGGAGCTGTTAATACTGAGGAACTCTGTCTCAAAAAAATATTCCCACTTAATATTATAGATTCTATAGTAGACAGACACCCCCATTTGCCTTTTTATATGTATTTTTTAGTAGCTGGAAGGTCACTGGCAGGGCAGTTTCTAGGAGGGGTAGACAGGTAATTATTTCCATGTAGCATTCACAAGGGATACTCTCCCTTTAAGGGAAGTCTTCAAGGGAAAAGGATGGTGCTACATGAGCAATAGACCTGTATGTTCACTTGGTTCTTATCCTAATGTTCCCCAGTAGTCTGCCTTCCCTATACCGCATGAGTTCCCTAGCATCGTTGTCCACACCGTATGTAGAACTCAAACTACATATTAGACCTCAACTGGCCCTTTTCTTCCTCTTTCTTTCCATTTCTCCTAGAATGAAATGACCAGCAGCCTGGTGTCATTACAGAAAGCATGCTTGCAATGGAGAGAGATCAGAGCTGGGTACCTAGGAAGCTATTCCAATAGTCCTTGAAAGCCAGGACACAGACCTGATCCCAGGATGGAAGTCCCAGCCCAGAAAGATCACAGTTGCAGTCAAACGTGTCCATTCAACCAACTAAAAGAACCCTGTCTGGCAGGGGGGAAAATCAATAAAACACCATATACAAAGCCCAGAAGAGTTCCGTTAACAAACTTATCTCCACTTTTGTCCCAGGGATATGAAGAAACATAGTCCCCCCCACACCTTTTTTTTTTTTTTTTTTACACAGCCATATACTCACTCTGTCAGGAGCCAGAAGCCTTGAACTGTCTCTCCAGAAGTTTGTGTAATGTGTCCCCTCAAGTCTTCCACTGCAGTCTCAATGGCCCCTGGCTGAGTGGGAGAAGAAAGCATTTCACTTAGTGAACACACTCTGCTTTCATTTAGTCAGAATGGCCAGCACCTTCTCCTCCTCCTCCCCTTCCTCCTCTTCCAGGAGACTATGTCTGGTTCTTGCATTTGCATATTCTATTTCACTTTGTGGCACAGAACTTGGTCTTGAACACTGTGTTTTACTGCTAGCTCTATGGAGTAGGCCAAAAGTGTTCAGAGTCTTTTCTTCTCAAATCCTATGCTATCACACTGAAATGAAAACAGCCATTTTTAGAACACTTCTTCCAGAGAAATAAGTTTATCAGGAAGTTCAAAGCAGCTAACAATATATATACTTAAAAAAAAAAAAACTCCCCAGATCCCAAGAGCACATGTTGGTAAAACACAAATCATAGCTAGCTCTCTGCCAATGCTCCAGCCATCAGTGTGGCTGACTCTGCAGCTCAACTCTCTCTCCTCCGTGTCTTACCTTTCATAAAACAAGTGTTCCCACATCTGAGTCTGGTTCTGGTTCTATGAGGAAACAGATTGACACCTGTCCTAGTAAATTCATACTTTTCCTAGTCCAATGATTCTTTAACATCTGTGGACATCGGAAGCTTATTGAAACATTTTTAGGACTGCAGTTGGAGGCTTCTTTCCCACCCACCAATTCCCAAATAACCACTCAGAGCCTTAATATTAATTACAAATGCTTGGTCAATAGCTCAGGCTTGCTACTAGCTAACGCTTACACTTATTTCTTATTTATGTTTTGCCATGTGCCTCATGGCTTGTTATCTCTTTTTCTACACATCCTGTTTCCTCGGCAACTGGCTGGTATCATCTCCTGACTCTGCCCTTCTTCATCCCTGTCTTCTCGGTTTGATTTTCTCACCTAATTTTGTCTTGCCTTGCTATAGGTCAATCAGATTCTCTATTAACCAATGAGAAGAATACATATTCATGGTGTCAAGAGGGTTATTCCACAGCATAGAACCATCTCCACTTTCATATCCAGCTAGCTTGAGTTGGAACTTGTATTTCTAACACATGTCCAGGTGACATTGTTGGTCTGAACATGGTACTTGTAACAACCAGTTGCTCTCTAAGCAATTATTCTCAGTGCTTGACTGTATACCAGAATCATCCCAACCTAAAAAAAAATCCTAACCTGGGAAACATATTAGGCCACTTATCTCAGGAACGTGGTAGATAGGTACATAAGTATATCAGGAACTTGTAAGAATGCGTACTATCTTATGGGAGAATGAAAATAAAGAAAGGGTACCAGTGTTTCATGTGTGAGCAGTGCAGAGTCTGAGCTAGCTAGTTATTTTATCTGCACACCAGCTCGTTGTTTTCTTCTGTACAGCCCAAGTCACCCACAAAAGGATGCTATAATACCTGAAGTGAAGTGAGTGACAAGATTTGTGCCAAATCAGTTCTACATCGTGAGCTCACTACTTGGCTTTTTGGCTGCTGAACTGAACAAAACCTCGGAGCCACGCTGATGACCATAAGCTCTATGGATCTTCAAGAAAATGTGATCATAGCTTTTATATCCAAAGATCCTGGCTCCATCATTATAGTGAGTTTCATCTTGAGCTGGGCAGCCAGATACTAGACTGAAAGATTTTTCCCGGTGTGTCATTGCCTGCCGCTGGCTTAAGGCTGGCCAGGAAGCTAAGATTGGCACTTCCTGCTGGCTGAAGGCCATGTGCCGTAAAATCAGGAACCTCTGGGGTTTCAGTCAAATTTGCCTACCACTGCTGCCCAAGAAGTTTATACTGATGTCACTCATTTCCAAGGTCCCTGGCTACCCTGTAGCCTACTGCTAATTCTCCCTTTGCCCAACCTCACATTCCTCTGAGGCATTCTGATTCTTCTGGGGCCCACTTTCAGAAGTCTTCCGAAATACAATGCTCTGTTTTGTGACTCAGCAGTGGTATTTTCTCATACGTTCTTTACATAATTTTAGCCTCACAAATATCACTCGGTTGTGAAACCAATACTTTTCAGAAAAAAAAAGTAAGTAGAATTGGAGAGTAATTAAATAACCCTAAAATAAGCATTTTGTTGAGTGTTTTTATGTCATACAATTCACCAAAAAATATGTGAGATTAATATAATACTGTATGAACCTTTAAAACCTTACTATCTTCCATACCCAAAGCAATTTCCAAAGCATGATCTGTATTTGATCCAGGTATATCTCGGTGAAGTTATACTTTAGAAATTCTTGCACATATTTAAAATGGCATGGGTGAAGAACTCTTTTTAGTCTTGTTTGCAGACAGCAATAAATGAGGAGCAACATACGAATGCTGATCAAGAGGCTATTATAGAATATGTTCAGATAATAGAGTATAGCAAAGGTATAGAAGTAACAAAGTATATCAATAAAAGAAAAAACAGGAGAGGGTAAGGTAGGCTGCCTTCCTTATGCAGAAATATGTGAAGTACATTCCTGTTGGCTGACACACAGCTAAAGTAAGCATAAAGAGGTCTAGAAAACATATCAATGATGGTTTCCTTAGGATGGGAAAACAGGAGATGGAAATTGACCACGGAAGTGATGCTTTCCTGTATACCTTTTCAAAAGCTAAACCCTCAAGTGTGTTATCTATGGAAAGCTGTGATGCTCTCTACAGCTCTGTCATTGTCTGCACCATTCTTTGTTCTCAGTGTGAACACTGCTCAGGCCCCTTCTCTAAACTATAGAACAAAATGTAGCCCAACACAGAAATGTGCTCCCTTTACTTTTATTATTGCTAATTAACAATTTTTACTTAATAAATTTAAATCTAATAATTTAGGATAAAAAATTTAAGAATATATAGGCACTTTGTGTCTTGGATATCCTTGGATATCCAAGGTTTGGTCTCAGTTATCCTTATGGCTCTCTAGAATCCATGGTAAGTTATCATGGTGTTCTTTATTAGTTTCTGAATTTGGTAGATTGTTATGATAATGATTACTGTAGCTGAACTACTGGGAGATCCTATGGGACCCTGTACCTTAAACAGCAACAAACACTAAGTAATGAAAGCCTTGACCATTATTCTCATTATTGCTTATGATAAAAGGGAAAAGCTATACCAAGATTCAAGGATCAAATGCTTAATGCAAGTAAGCACTTAGCTCTGAGACTGCAGTCTAAGACAAATAGGAAACTATGATCAAATACACCACCTTTCACAACTCTACTGTGATGGAGGTGGGTCATTTGTCTATCTGTTGTTTACATTGGTTAATTAATGAAGAAAACTGCTTGGCCTGATAGGGAAGAATTTAGATAGGCGGAGTAGACCGAACAGAACGCTGGGAAGAAGGGAAGTGAGCCATTACCATAGCTCTCCTCACCTATATGGAAGCAGGTTAGGATCCTTTCTGGTGGGCCACCACCTCGTGGTGCTACACAGATTGTTTGAGGTGGGTTAATCAAGATGTGAGAGTTGGCCAGTGAGAGGCTAGAGCTAATGTGCCAAGCAGTGTTTAAAAGAATACAGTTTCCGTGTAATTATTTCGGGTATAAAGCTAGCTGGGTGGCAGGACACAGCCCGCCACTCCTCACAACACTACTGTCTCTTATTCTAGCCTTGTGTAGTTACAGGCAAAGCAAACCTTCTTGCAGAATTGCAAAGACTTACGTATCTGCATTTCCATGATCTAGGCTAGCCCGGGGCCAATGCTAACCCAAACAATACCCATGACTTTGTCAGTGTTTTCATATACTAAGCTCCTTGTGTGCAGAAAGAAGAAGCAGTGGTTCAGAAAAGACAGATCTTAAAGACTCTATCTCTCACATTTCTGTTGTGGCTCCTATGAGGGCTAGACAGAGGCCATTTTGCAACAAACACTTAAGTAAGAGCATTAGCTCGATTAGCCATGATCTGTAAAGGAAAAGAAAGTTTGTATTTTTTTGAAAAAAAAATGAGAATTCACCTTATCCCATCATTGCTGGGGTTCTGCTCTCACAAAAGAACAAATCATCTTTAGGACTCTCCTCAAGGAGTTTCACACACTGAGCTGAACAACCTCTTGCCCAGTGACCTGTTTATTTTCTAAACTAAATGGAAGTTCACACAGGCAATAAGAATAAAACTAATAAATGTATTTGTTCCCAATGTGAGGGCAAGTCACCGGGAACCCTCTAGCAAGAGGAGAGGGAAAAAGAGAGAGAGTATGAAAGCCAAATTAGTGTCATGGAAGCAATGGCATCTCACTACACAATGGGAAGTCCTGAACCTGCTTATTAAAGTCTTGCTGCTCACAATAGAACACAGGCTATAAAAAGGCCATGGGGAACCATTAATTAAATATTAAAAGATCAAATAGTTTTAGTCCCATTAGTTTGTATGTAATTTACATTCTCTAGTATAAATTTAGAGATAATTCTCCATCTCGAATTGCTTTCAACTTTCTGATAAGGTATCTGCAAATACAGAGCCCCACAGGGAGCTTAAAAATATCTTTCTCCATGTGGGCTAAGCATTGTTCTTTTCATAAAAAGTTGCTTTTGAACATCAGTCTCCACAACCAAGATGATTATCATAATATACCTCCAGTTATTAGCTTTGAGGGATACTTTTGTATGGAGAAGGCATGAGGCCTTTTTTTAGATATATCTAAGCACTAATAGCAGACACATTACAACAAGAGAAAAGGAATGCAAATAGACTGAAAGCAAGGGTTTTAAAATTTCACTTCTGGGACCTCTCTCATGTCCTAAGGTCACATGTAGTCCAGAGACAGTGTCAGGAGTCCTGCATTGCATGCATGGTTCCCAGTCATGGCATGATCATCGAGATGCTGGTTGACCTTGGACAAGAAATAATTCCTTCAGGTACTTTAGGAATTCTCTTAAATGTAGCCATAATTTTCACATATAATAATAATGACCAGCAAACTGCAGTAGGGTTTTAAGAGGTTAATAACTTATTTTATGAACTAGTACTTAGGTGTGTGGTATAACGTCTGATATTACTATGCTAAAGTGAACACTTATTTGTCAAGAATTTCTATTTCAATGCCATTCATTTTTTTTGCAAATCCCTCTTAAAACTTATAGATTTGATCATTCTCCTCCTTATCTCCTTGCATATCAATTCCCAGCACCCGACAAACAGAAAGCCAATAAATATCCTTCTTCCTTAGATCAATGATATGAATATAAAATAGTCTAAATATAGAGTTTAAAATTAAACACATTGCAGTATATATTCCCAATATGAGATTCTATGGAACTGATTTTAAAAAATGATACCACAAAATTATTGTGACTATATGAAATATTTAGTATATAACTCTAATTGCACATAAAATGTATATGAAAAGCAAAAAAAGATCTTCCCTAAAATGTATAAGATCACATACAGTAGATTTTTTTATTTAGTATTGAACAGTGAGATTACAGTGACTTTTATTTAGCCTATCTACATTTTCTAATCTTTTATCAATAAATTACTTCTTGGGTTATGATCCTAAAGTCCTTTAATAAAATACTTCAGCAACAATTTTTTGACTCATTCATTCAGTGCTCTTCCCAATTTACCATACATATACCTTAAATTCTTAGCTCAGCAGAAGTTGATTTGACTGTGACTGTGGCAGAGAACCCCGGAACTATACAGAGGTAGCCAGGAAAGTGGTTCTAGCCCTCAGTTTGCTGATCAGTAGATTCTTGGGAAAGGAAAGTGCTGCTGGAAATGAGTAACTTGAGCAGCAAGAGCGCATCAGTACTGGCAGAAAGTTTATAGAAACGCAGAATCTAATTTGTTCACCAGCTGGACCGTGACATCTGAGATCTCACTTCAGATCTAGGAAGTCATCACTTTCTGATAACTCTCACACATCTGAAACTTCAAGCCTCATGGTCTTACCTAATTATTCCTTGAGAAAGCCAGCCATCCTCCTCTTTACTGCCACAGACCCTTGTGTCAACATTTATATCTCAGCCCAGAGACTTCGATGAGGTCATAGGCACCCTGTTGCCATTTCTATAACCATTTATAGAGTTGTGGATGCAAGTAAAAATGAGAGAGGAGGTACTGAAAATAACAATGTTTGAAATGTTTATAGATGTGTCGTATACTCTATGAATATTGACAAAGTTAGTTCAGTTAGGGCTCTTTACAAAGCTTGTATTTTATCTATACTTTTCAGGTAAAGAAATTAAGACTCAAACATATGTGCATGCACACGTGTGCATGTACACACACACACACACACACACTCACACTTCTGTCTTCTTAAAACATCTTTGGATTTGATTTGCAAGTTAGCAAAACTAGACCATTTTCTCATTTCTTTAAAAACATGTTTATTGGAATAATGTTTATCCCATAATATAAAGGTAATCAGACAAAAATCCCTGTGCTAAGTATGGGATATTTCCTACTGAAATTTTGGTTATGGATTTCCCAGAGACGCACAATTCAACAAAGGTCATTACTCTTGGTCAACCACAAGAACTTAATGGTAAGACCCTGTTTACTGCTAAAAACATCACTTTGGTCATTTTACTTGGAGAAAGCAAGCTCATACTGACCTTGAAACGTCTTCCTTGTTGGGTAGCTTTCAAAGAACTGGGAGGTACTTTGTAGATTAATAAAGGAGTCAATCCAGAAACAGTCTTACATAGCTGTGAACCCTGTGAGCTACAATAATGACTAGACTATGCAGTGGGGACAACAGTAGTTGGCTGGACAGCCAACAGCTTCTTAGCTGAATTTAAGACCTGCTTAACAGAAGGAAACTCATGTCTGTAAACATGGCTAAGAATTCATGGGCAGGGAGGCTAAAGACCCCACGAATCTTACTTTGTGAAAGGAATATAGTACCAAGCTATCTTCTAAATATTTATCTTTGTACTCAGAAAGTAGTACAACTCTCACCTTTCACTCAGACAGATTTTTTTAATGCAATGTATGGCAATCATCTAGGAAGAGCAGTGGACTCAGCACCTTACTGAAGTTCTTAAATTTAGGTGAGTTCATTCACCTGAAACTTGTTCACTCTTAAATAAATGATTGATTTTTTTTTATATTTCGCACATGAGTCGTTTGCTTGTATGTGTGTGGATGCAGCATGTGAATGCCTGCTGCTTGTGAAAGCCAGAGGAGGGCATGAGATGCCCCTGAAACTGGAGTTATAGATGGTTGCGAGCCACCATGTGGGTGCTGGGAACAATAAGTGTTTTTGTCGACCAAGTCATCTCTGCAGCCTTCTATATGTTTATTCTTAAGATGAAGATGGTCTGTTTTCTCCTGCCTGCCTCACAGGGTTGTATACAGACACATGTTTTTTTTTTTAAAGAAACTGTAAATATCTAGTGACATTTATTACATATTAATACATTTAGTACGGGTCAGTGTCTGCTCATCTAAATAAGAACTAGATGATTTAGCTTTGCTTTCCCTGTTTGTTTCCAAATGGGAGTTAGCTGCAGAGACATCCATATTAATTTCGAAAGGCAGACCGACATGAAACCAGTTGTTTTATTTGCTGAAGATCAATTCAGGTCACCATGCACTACAGCACGGTCAAGGAAATTACTGCCCTGACTCATTTGCTGGCAAGGGGCAGCATTAATACCAACATTTCCTTCCATTACAGTTGACTTCCTCCCTAGGATTCTCCTATCCCTGATGCCTTGGCAAAGGCACAGCTTCTAACCGTGACTTGCCACAAAGATTAGAGTTGGTGGCAGAGGTCAGTTTTCCTCATGGGCTCTACTTTACCAAGAGATATTCCCTGTTCCTACTCTAACCCACCAACTGTTCTACCTATGCCAGCTTCAGGACTGCCAGCACAGGCAAAGAAAGGAGCTTTGCATCGGTTTGCTGCCTGCTTTCATAGCTGCACCAGTTTCTATCACTGGCCTCTATTCTGCACCACTGTTCTGTATTTTCTCAGCAAACCCTGCCATCATCCTTATCAAGATCCCAAAACTCCAAAGGATGCTTACATTTCCTTCGCAGTTCCATCTCAACTTAACTTTGCATATTCAATAAAGTTCACATATTTTGGAAAACAGACCATATGCTTGACATATGCAAAAACATTCACATAAACACAGATAACATAGCACCTACCAAAGTGCCTTGCACATAGGAGTCTATGTAATGTTTAAATACACACATATGGGTTCACACTCACACATTCAGTTGCTTTAGTTAGAACTTCATCTTAAACAAAGGTATATATCGTTAAAGCCACCAAATCAGGATCTGCTAAGTTTTGTAAATAGTCTCAGACTCTTGACTTCCAATTACCTATGATATTGGACTGAAAAAAATATATTTTGAAGGGTCAGAGAGATGGCCAATCAGATAAAAATACTTTGCTACACAAATCAGAGAACCTGAGAGGGATCTCCAGAAACCACACAAAAATCTCAGCATTGGGGGGCACATGAATAAGCCCAGCACTTCTATTGGGAGGTGGGAGGTGGAGACAAGATAACTGGCCAGAAGCCTTCGAGCTTGCTGGCCTGGAGTAGGCACCAGAGTAGAGGCGAACTCCACAAGAAAGAACTTGTCTCAAAGTAGAAGGCCAGAATCAACTTTCAAAAGTTGTCCTCTACCCTGTATATAACACTCCCACCCAAAAGAAAGAAGGAAAGAAGGAAGGAAGGAAGGAAGGAAGGAAGGAAGGAAGGAAGGAAGGAAGGAAAGAAGGAAAGAAGGAAAGGAGGAAAGGAGGAAAAGGAAGAAACGGAAGGGGGTTATTTTTTAAGAAGAAGGTGCCCCACGTATTCATGAGAACTGTCTTTGCTGTCATCGTTCACATTCCCCTATCTTGCTCCCATAAATTATGGCTACTGTATTTATAAGAACTTCAAAGAATTGCAAAAGATCAGTAAGTACAAAAAAAAAAATGAAAACACAAAGAGATTTAAAAAAAAAAATCCAGAAAGTATGTTCCACTTTATCTCTGCTAGCAACTTAATAGCAGTCTTTCATACCCGGTACATAAGCCTTGTCCTCATTCATTTCCTTTTCTTGTCCACTGCTCAAGTGAGAACTCAGAGCCCCTAGCCGCAGTTGCAAACTGAGGGTTTCAAGCTCTTGCTCCCATGATACAACACCAGCATCCCAGCATCCCAGCCTCCATCCTGAGATTCAGCTCAGCCTCAGCACCATTTTCCATTTCACAGTCTATGTCTTTTTTTTAAACAAAGTTCGCAGCTTTACATTCCCGCTACCATGTTAGAGATTCTCTAGTCATTAATTCTTGGAGGTTAAATTTTGCCTCGGAGGAGGACAATACACACAAATATATAAGGTTACAGGAACCCTATCTCCTTGAGGCTGCCTGAGAGATAAAAACCAGAGACTTGGCTTGTCTGAAGCTACACCTTTCATCAGTACAAAGGAGGTAAGGACAACTGCATGAGCATTATAGCCATTATTACAAAAGGTTTGTAAAAATGTGTAAAAACTTGGCACAATGCAGAACAGAAGAGATAGTAAGATTTCAAAAGAAAAGTTTGAAGAGTATTTAAAATCGCGGTTTTACCCGGGTAGCAAAGTACTTTCGTGAAGCATAGGGCTGGTGATACGGATTGGGGTAAAGAGTCGATTTAGTCACACTCGGCTGTCTTGAGATCCGCCTTTGTCCTGGTTTCTTGCTCGAGTCCCCCTCGTACATGGCTAAGTGGTCAGTCTCAGAAGGTTGGTGATCTCCCTCTTGCTTCAGGGACACTGGCTGGAATCCTTCAAAGTTCCCAATCGTTGACATTGCTTTAGCCTAAAACAAGCAAACAAAATGAAACAACCCTTTCATTGGAGGACAAAGCATGCCATCTGCATCCTGCCTGTAGAAAAAAAGAGGTTAAAACTAAAGATCTGGAGCAAAAGGTCTTCCCTCACGGGAAACAGCCACACTTTGATCAAATAGAGGCACCAGTGGATAGGGCAGGAGCACACACGTCTAAATGCCATCTCTGTGAAGGGCCTTCACCAGAGGAGAGAAGTGGGTACTCTCGGGACAGAGAAAAGGAGCCTGCGAGTCACTCTGTTCCCTTAACTTTAACACAAGAACAAGAACAGAACAGGGGAAATGTACCATGAAATTACTCCAAGGTAATTCCTTTTTGCGATTTTCTGAGATTTTTTTGTCTAAAACTCTACCTGGCCTTGTTTATATTTGAGTGAAAAGCAATGACAATGTAGCTCTGATCAGCTGCAGGGATTGGCGTGAGGACGTGTGGTGGTTTGAGGAAGAGTGGCCCCTACAGGCTCATCATATATTTGAATGTTTAGTCACCACGGAGTGGTGTTACCTGAAGAGGTGGGGCCTTGTTGGAATAGGTGTGGCTTTGTTGAAGGACGTACATCACCAGGGATTGGGTTTTGAGGTTCAAAAAGTCCAATCCAGGCACAGTCTCTCTGTCTCTCTCTCTTCCTGCTGCCTATGGAACTACAAGCAAACCCCAGTTAAAGGGTTCCTTTCATAAGAGCTGCAGTGACCATGGTGTCTCTTCATTACAACAGAACACTGGCTAAAACAGGACAACTGGAACTGGCATATTTTCAAATCAAATGTCCCAGTTCTAAAAATTTATTTTAATGGAATAGTTTGGAAAAATCTCCAAACACACATAAACACACACATCCAAAAATCCCATATATTCCATGGCCGTAAGTTTTCTCATCACATCGTTATTGTAGGATAAAAGGTCTGAGTTCCTGATTTGAAAACCCACCAATACCTGGGCTTGTCCCAACCTAAGGACCTGAAATCCCACGGATTCCCACTCTGGGAAGTTTTGCCCCTAAGAAACCTTATATAAGTCTGCCTCTTGCTCAGTTCTTCTGCTCCTAACCCAAGCAGAGGCAGCCCCCTCTTACTCTTTCCCAATAAATCTCTTGTGCGAGGTTGATTGTGCAGGGTGATTTTGCGATATCCCTTGGTTCCTGGCTGCCAGGATACCTATCCTTTCAGAGCTGTAACACTTACAATTATGGCTAGTAGAGAAATGCTGTGTATGAAAATAGTAACATTAAGCATTCACACAACCTTGCATTTAATACCAAATAACTAAAATAAAGCTAAGTATTTACTAGTAGAGAATTGGCCAAATGAAACATATGCCTTAGAGTCAAACACAATGCAGCTCTTAAAATATAAAGTCTACTTTATCATAGAAAAATACCCAAAAAAATTTTATAGAAAAAGAAAATTATATGAATCATATTGTTCAATTGTCTTAAAATCAATCAAAGAGAAGGGAAGTAGCTATCACACATGTATTTGCAAATGCATGTACATATATGGATGTATGTACATAATATTTGAAGCTGAAAAAAAAATAAAATGTTAAATAAAAGCTGTTCTGTTTTCATGATGATGCTGTCTGTCTGTACCTCTCATTTTCGGTCTGTTTCTGGGTACTAATGAAATAATCTGGGGCTGGAGAGATGGATCAGCGGTTAAGAGCACTGCCTGCTCTTCCAAAGGTCCTGAGTTCAATTCCCAGCAACCACATGGTGGCTCACAACCATCTGTAATGAGGTCTGGTGCCCTCTCCTGGCCTGCAGGATACAGACAGAATATTGTATACATAATAAATAAATAAATAAATAAATAAATAAATAAATAAATAAATATTTAAAAAAGAAATAATCATTTAACATTTAAGTAAAAACAATAAATTGATTACTATTTGTAAAGTTTTTTTTAAAAAAAAATAGTAAAAAGAGAAGGAATATGCAGGCCCAATATGAAGTCTGCTGATCTAGCGTTCTGTTTCCTAGCAGAGCAAGAAAGCCACGTAAGGACATTGCCTGTACCTAGGAACTTTGTCCAGTCGTCCAATAGGCTTTCCAGGAGGCCAGCTACTAATGTGTCTTGGAAGCAGGCCTCTTGTCTAGCTCACCATTAGGAATGACGTCTTATTCTCAGAGCTGCCTTTATGTTCTTAATCGAATAAAAGGTGGCTCTAATTCCATTTCCTCGGTTCCTGTGAAATGCCAGAAAGTGGGGGGGAGGCCTCGTTTGCCAGCATATTTTCACCCTTAAAACGGAGACAAACTAGAACATTCAAGAGATGTAAAAATAGCAGGATCCCACAGCGTCTTAGAGCCCTTTCCTCCTAATTGAAACATTGTCTGTGGGAGGGAGAAGAGAGGCTCACAGGGCTTCCAAGGCTGGGGAAGCTCAGAAAGTTAAAAAGTCACAAGGCTCCTAGCCAAGGATTTAAAAGCAGGAACAACCGCTGGGAGAGGGGACTTTCCAGCCAGCCAAGCAAGCAGCAAGTTGTGCAGCAAGCCGCAGGGGTGGATAGTTTATGATGCCACTACCTGTGAGCCAACCACGCTCCGTTGAAGTGAAACCTCGCCGATGCTACCATAATCTCAATAAAGTCCACTTAGGTAGCCTTGGTTGGAATCCTTTCTTTGGTCAGCCGTTGGAGCCCTATTGGAGGTCAATACACTTGGGTCACATCTCTCCATGTGAAGTGGCGTGAGGGCGTTGTCTAACTCTAAGTACTTGGGCGTAAGACAAAGCTATTAGCGCTCGTGACAGGATGATAGGAGTAAACAGAGCTGTCTCTGGCAACTGTGGATGTCACTCCGAGGGGGCTGAATTCAGTAGAAAATACAGTTGGTGAAACTCCTGGATTACCGTATGCAGCTCACTTGCCATTTTCTCTCTGCTGACCCTCACAACCCTGGCCATCTTGGTTCCTTCACACCAACCTTTCTGAGGATGCAGAGTAGGGAGGCACCATCTAAGAGCTTACTTGGCAGTTCTTCTGCTGGCTTGCCTTTGAGTCCTGCCTGCCCACCATAACGCCAAGGTTGTTCAAGGAAGGCCCTCCTTGAATAGCCAGGTCATGTTTTAAAGGAAGCTTCCCAAAGGCTGAAACTGACCTTTATTGTGAGAATAAAAGGTATGGGGGGGGGGGGGCAGAGAGACAGAGAGACAGGACAGGCAGAAGGAGAGAGAGAGAGGCACTGTGGCTTTGCTAGCAGTTCTGTGCTCTGTTTATGCCGGTTGGTCATCTCCTTCACAGTGGGTGTTGGAAGGAAATGCATTTCCAAAGTTCCCATGAAGGAAGGTTTGTGTCACTGGGAAGGGAAGCCTGCTTCTGTATTTGTGCACTCTGTGAAAGCGTGCCTAACAACAGACATCTGCTGGAGGCTCGTGTGCCTGGAAAACAGAGGGAGGATTTAATTAGCACCACTTCCTCTCCCTCAGGCTGTCTTCTCTGGAAACACTTGGGGAAGGCAGTGCTCAGAGTTGGAACTGTCTGAGATCCAGGAACTGAGGAATCTCTCAGCCCCATTTGCATTCTTAAAGCCATAAACCTTGGAACATTGAGCTAGGCTTCCTGCTGGGAATTGGAAGGCTCAGCAACCACCCTAAGGACATCTCCTAGGACCAGGAATGAAATTCTTTGGCAACTTCTCCACTCCAGCTAGAGGGGGCCAGGTACTGATCTAAGCATCCCCATCCCATTTGGTTCCTGAATCCTGAGCCCCGAGAACTGCCAAGTCAATCGAGAGTACCCTCTCCTCTCTGCTTAGAAACGTTGTATATACTGAAACACTAAAAGGACCTAAATCAATACCAATAACAAATGCAGCCTCCATCAAATGACTCATTGCTTCTGCAGTTCAAATTTTGCCTGGCGACCGACCTATTGAGAGCCACTTAGAACAGAAGAGGATCATAGTTCCATGAGATACCCTAATAAATTTATTTCAGCCTTTAGTTCCTGAGTTGAAGCCGTGCAGTACTGTAGGGAGCTAAACACTCGGGGTTTGGAAAAACCGTGTGACCACTGTCGGCCAAATCTTTTTATTCTGGAGAATTTGTGTAGTGGAGATCACCTAAGAACAAAAGGTTTATACTATCGTTTGCTAATTCTGGGTGGAACTGACTGAACATGAACATCTAATAGGCAAAGACTCTTATGTACATCCAACGGATATTGGGCAAACGTTAAAAATATCATCCAAAAAGCTGGAGCAGCAACATGAGAATAGAGAACACAAGCTTATGAGTTAAAAAAAAATAACAACAACAACAGAAAAAAAAAACAAATAAAACCAAAAAATGCAAAGCAGCAATCGGCATTTGAATAAAGATGATTCCAATTCCCTGAAGTAGCGAGATTAGGAGGGAATTTCTCCTTTGCTAAAGATTCAGTAAAATAACCTTACCACTGCTTCTGCAACTAAATGAATACATATAGGAATACATACTAAAACAATTTCCAAAAAACTTCCTTTCTTTTGGTTGAATAATAAAAGTTCTGAAACTCTCAGTTGTTATAAAAATCGGAGCTAATTTCACATATAAATGTGTGTGCATGTATGTATAAATATATATAATATGTAGATAAGTTACTTCCAAATCTTTCTCTAAGTATAACTGTATCTATACAAGACTTTATCTAGTATTTCAGGATGGTATAGGGCATAAGTTATGAGTAGAGGATTCCCATGTGATCCTACTCCTTCATTTTGTACACACTGGCACACAACTGCTGAGATAAGAGACCTGATCAAGGTTGCCCAGCTTCTGGAATCAGAACAGGAAGTCAAGGTCCTCACCTTCCACGACCTTCATCTTCCCCAGCCTTCCTCTTCCATAGCCTTCATCTTCCCCAGCCTTCCTCTTCCATAGCCCTCATCTTCCCCAGACCTCACCTTCCCCAATCCTCATCACCTTCCATGGCCCTCATCTTCTACAGCCCTCATCTTCCATGACCCTCATCATCTCCAGGACTCTAGTTCTCTGTTCTTCCTTATTCTTTAAACAATGGAGTTTACCTGAAATTCAGAACTTACCTGTCATGTGCAGGGCCTCAGTTCCATTCACAAAGAAAAAGGGAGAGGAAGCAGAGGAGGAGTTCTTAGAAGAAGCCTTGTAGGCCGTCTGGCAGTCGTGGGTTTGCAGATACTAGGCCATGAAGCTGGACCCATCTGCAATTTTTCCACAGCAACTCACAGCCAGTTTTATAGGCTGAAACATTTCTAGATCCTCAAAATCGGGATCCAGAAATGAAATATTTTTAAGTCATAGACTCATAATCTTTTTAATTTTAGCTATTTTTTTTTAATTTTCATGTGCGTGTGTATATGCTTGCATGAGTTCATAAGCACCACCTGCATGTGGGGTCCCACCAAGGCCAAAAGAGGGCATGGGAATTCTGAGAACTGGAATTGCAGATGGGTGTGGCTGCTGGGAATCAAACCAGGGTTCTCTGGTTTGATGAAATGGTCTTCACTACCGAGCCATCTCTTCAACCTTAACTCATAAAAATGTTATTGCAATGGTGAGGCCCTCCAAAGCAATAGGGTCTTGGGCCCACTGAGATTACATGCTTTCCAGGCTCAAATCTATACCCCACTGTTCACATTCCTGTTGAATGAATTGGGGTTCTCCACTCTTGACCATCAGAGTGAGCATCACCTTCTCTGTAGGAATTCCTCTTGATCTACTCCATAAGCTCTACCACATCCTGGAAATCCTCTCCTGTATGGAAGCTACCTGCTCTGACATGGTCCTTTCTTTCTCTTTTAAAATCAAAGACAGAGGCAGTTAATATGTTGAGCCCAGAATACATTTGTTCCTCAATGGATTAGCTGGAAAGGAATAGCCAGCCACATTTCATTGGCCAGGACTTGAATCAAAAGAGTATCAAGAGGGTGGGGTGGGTGGAAACTTTTCCTCTTATAATAGTTCAATGAAATGAATAAATAAATGAATTAACTAACAAAATGCTTTGAATATAAGGAAAAATATCATAGTTCAGATGGAGTGCACAAGACCGACTTTAATCTGGGACCCTGGTATAATCGGAAGCTGTTTTCTGAGGAGCCTCTTTGCAAAGCCATGCAGGTCTGTCTTCAGAGTTCTCCCTTATCTTTCAGGACTGCCTTCCTGGTGAGCTTACACAACCAAGTGTGCTCTCGTTCTCTGTGTTTCCCCTACACTGACACCTTAGAAAGTCATAGAAGGCTTTTAAAAGCCCTTCCATGGGCATCCTTAGCATCTAAGCTTGAATGTAATATTAAAAAGTAGAGGCTTTTCCTCACTACCAGCATGTGCCTATTTTACCTACCATGGTATTCGTCTATTCGTTCTGCTGTAACAAAGTTGCTGAGGCTGGAAAACTTAAAAACAGAAAGTGATTCCCATTGTTCCAGATGGGAAATCCAAGATGAAGAGACTAGGTATTACATTCTGAGAAGGGGCCAAGCAGGGTCTTAACATGGGACCAGGGACAGAAAGGGAGAAAGGCCCTGGCTAGTTAGATCCAGTCCTTTTTTAAGTCAGTAATGCCATGTGCAAGGGAAGGGACAAAGTGTCATGGTCTAGTTACCTACTCAAGACCCCACTTTTTAATACTGGCACACATGGTATTAACACTGAACATGAAATCTGGAGAGCACACACATGTTCAAACCATAGAACCCAATTTTTGAAAATGAGAAAAATGAGGCCCACAGGGATTAATTATCTCTTGAGAACTTGCGAATGACTCAATTTTGAAAAGTTAAATACAGGCAATAAAATTCAAATCACAGACACCATAGGACAATATCATAACCCTAAGAATGCTTGTGGGCAGACTTAGACCTTAGAGCTAAGTCTTTAGCTTGTTAGCTAGAACTCTTCCTTTTTCCCCAGATAAGCTTGTGTGTGGTTGGGGAGAGACCATGGATGCCTGTTCCTAGGCTGTGTGCTGCACTCAAAGGTGTCACCTGCACTCCTCCATCAGGGCCCAGCCAATCTACACGAATGGGTTAACATTCTCCAGGCACGTCCCCAAAATAAAAATCCACTTTTAATTTTGACATTTTGTAAAGGTAATTTATGTGAATTTATGTGTGCAGCCTTTCTGCGTCTCTGCGCAAGCAGCCGAGGGATGTGTGGTGGGTAAACAACAATGCTCCAACAGCACACAGCTCTCCAGCAAGCTCGCTTCTGTGCCAGTGGAGATAAGAGTATTGGCAAATGAGTCTTCGCAATTTCCCATTTTGGGCATTAGTGATAGCATGCTTGCACGAACGCAGTGTCCTGGGGCAGGATGGGTTGAAGGAGGGTCTATTCTTTCCCAGTCCTTCCTGAGTCAGATAGAGGCCACTGCTCTGTCCCTGTCCCTCCATTTCAGAACAACTGAAACACTGAGCCACTGAGGAGCACGGGCTGCAGCCACAGTGGCCATGACCAAGAATGTCACTTCTTCACTTCTGCATCAGTCTGGACAAAAAGAGAGGCCAGACCTGGTGTATGCAAATTGTGCTTCTGGGAACTACTGAGGGTGTCTGCAAGGTGAGTGAAAGGGGTATCCAGTCATCGAACCCAATTTATTGAAAGTGGATCCCTTTACCTTTTGTGGAACTTCCTCCTTACCCTTTCAGGGGCACGAACAAAGGCACTCAAGTTCTATTTAAATTTCCTTCCAGCTCAATGACTCTGCAAGATTGTCCTGAATTTTACAGTTATAAGGCCACAGAGACAGCAAAGAGATTCTCCTGACATGAACAGGCTATGAGGTCAAAGACATGGTGACTGTCATCAATTTGGATGCTCAACATGGAGATTCTGGGGCACTTTTCTCTGGCTTCCCTCTGAATAGGATGGAAACCCACATGGACCTGAGAGGCTGGAGACCACCAGCAGAGAGCAGGGTCATCTATCTCATCGTGCCACAGCTGGTGGGCCGGCAATTCCATGTCTATTCCTGCATCCAGAGTAGCAAGAGTTTGGAGGTGTGTTGAGGATCTCACAAGTCATTAATGCTTAGGGTAGTTTTCTCAAAACTGTGTGGTGGGGATTTTTGTGGAGTTAAGAATATTGATCTTACAAACAATGCTGCTATAAACATAGTAGAGCATATACTTTTGTTGTGTGATAAGGCCTCTCTTGGGTATATTCCCAAGAGTGGTATTGCTGGGTCCATGGGTAGGTTGATCCCAAATTTCCTGAGAAACCTCCACACTGCTTTCCAGAGTGGTTGCACAAGTTTGCATTCCCACCAGCAATGGATGAGTGTACCCCTTTCT
>NW_026067993.1:1449502-1600642 GCF_014885135.2 Alexandromys fortis
CAAAAAAAAAAAAAAAAAAAAGAAGAATATTGATCTTAGAGATGCCTTTTCCTGCACATCTTCAGGTCACTTCCACCGCTCTTTCAATCTGGATTATGACAGCACTTTGGTATTGGCCACAATGGTCTAGAACCTTTATTCTCTTTCCTGCCATCAATTGTGAGCCATGAACACCCCCAGAGCAGGTCCTGTGCTGCTCTTATCTTTCTGGTCCAGTAGCTGGATTTATAGCTGGCCTGCTTGTTTCTCTGCAGTGTTTCTGCTATAAAGGGCATAATGAGTGCTCAGCGACTACCTGTGGAGTGAGCAGTGTGAAGGTGTGCACAGAAACCTCTCCCACGCAGTCTCACGCTACAAGCGCCCGTCTTCAGAAGGTCACAGACTAGTGGAGGCGTAAGAGCATCCGCAGGTAATGACACCCTTTGATGATGGAGCCATGGTGGCGTGTCTGAAACATGGTGGAAAGGGAAGAGAGTGCCAGTGGTGGGTGGAGAGAGCGAGAGGTGTGGAGAAAGACGCCTCCGAACTAAGCACACATTAGTAGATGGGCTGAGGACATTGCAGACGGAGGTGTGAGGTACGAGGAGGTGTGTGCCAGGGATGGCAGATAATATGGTATGTGTAAGCAAATGTCAGCTGGCCAGCTCTGAGGCTCTACCCTTGAAAAGCTGGTTGTGCTTGGTGGTAAATGTCTCTGATTGGACACAAGCAAGAAACCCTCCTGGGATTCTTCTGTGTCCCCTTATGTCTGCCTTCACCCCTCCGTCTCTGCCTCAAAAACTCCCTCCCAGCAGATACAAACATAGAGCCAAGTTCAGCACTGTATAGATTCAGGTTGTCTCAAGGGTTTAACTCTTAAAGATTTAGAGGTCATAGAAAAGGAAGTTCTGTTTGTGTTCAATCGACATGACACCATCTACCCACTTCTCGGGTCTTTCTTTCCAAGCTAACAAGCTCTTCACTGACTGCCTGTTAATTTACTATGTTTATCTCATTACATACTGAGGCCCTCCAGTTCTTCCCTCCACAGCCTGATAAATATAAATCCAGAAGCAGACACTGATACAGACCTATACAGGGTCTTTGTAGACAGAGGACATTGGGCAAAAAAAAAAAAAAAAAAAAAAAAAAAAAAAAAAATCCTTGTAACCCAAAATAGAAAGAAGTCCTTCAATAACCCAGGAATGGAGTCAGGAGACCTCACTCAGGTGGTGACAGTGTCCTACTTTGTAACTGCCTGAAGCACTGGAAAAACAGCAGCAGCATCATGGGGAAGAAGATAAGGCAGCATCAGCCAGTCCCAGACTTCTTTCCATCCCGCGCACACCAAAGGGAGATGGGAGAAAACACAGTGTAAAAGCAATACAGGAGGAACTAGCCAAGAAGGAGATGCTGGTTCTGGTGGACTTTAGACCATGGCTAGGACCCTTTTCATGTTATTGAAAAGGGAGCAGAGAGATCCAAACAGGCAGCAAGGCTGAGAGCTAAGACCCAGGTGCAGCTCTTTTCTGCTCTCTTCAAACACAGCAGGGGCTCTGATTTGATTTATTTTTCTAATTTTTTTATTTGCCTTTTTTTTTTGAGGGGCATTGTTTTGTTTTTACATCCTGACCACGGTTTCTTCTCCCTCCTTTCCTTCCATCCCCAACTGCTTCTCCTCTGTTTCTCTTCAGAAATGGACAGGCCTGTCATGGTTATCAGCCAGCATAGCATATCAAGTTGCAGTGAGACTAGGTACCTCCTCTTCTATTAAGGCTGGATGAGGCAAGCCAGTAAGCGGAAAGGGTACCAAAAGAATTAGAGACAGTCCCTGCTCCCTCTGTTAGGAGTCTCACAAGAAGACCAGGCTACACAACTGTAACATATATGCAGAAGACCTAGGCCAGTCTCACTCAGGATCCTTGGTAGTCAGTTCAGTCTCTGTGAGTTTCTATGAGCCCAGGTTAGTGGATTCTGTGGGTTTTCTTGTGGTATCCTTGACCCCACCAAGGTGCGCTAATTTTACATTTGTTGATTTATAATTAAAGGGAAGACAATAGTTAGAAGTTAGAATAAATCTCAGTTCTAATTATTAGAATATCACAAAGGAGTGTGTGGATTAGTGCCCAGCAAAGATTGCCACTTTCCTACCTAACTTAGTCCACACAGAAAGAGGAGTAGAGTCGCTCCCAGAAGCCAGCCTCCCTGTGAAGTCAGCCATGACCCCTCACGCACAGATTCAATGAAATTCAGAGTAAAGCCTTTATTCACGTGTTGACCATACAACATTTCTTGGAAAGAAAATTTTAAAAAGAAGAGAGGATAGCAGCAGGGAAAATGATCAGTTAATACACACTAAGAAAAACTAGCCCATAAGACCTTGAGAAATAAATAAACTGCAGGGTTTTTTGTGATTTTCATGAAGGCTTTGTGAAGAAAATGTTTCACTACAGTATAGCGTGCATTCAATCAGAAATGCTTGCGGGCTGACAAATCAGCATCATACAATAAATCCACCCACGTCACATCACCGAGGTCAATCAATACCATATGGAGGGCATGCTGGAAGCTGTCCTTCTCTCCTCAAAAGCTCTTCTTCAATTAGTATTGCATGAAAGACACCAAGGGCCGTGACCGGCATTTTTACCAGCGTCATCAGTAATTATACCTACGGGAAGGCAGATCCTGAGCTGAGAGCCAGGGAGTGACTTAAAGCAGATAGCCAAACAAATTGGAGCTTACATCACGGCTCCAGGCCCCTCTTCCTTGTTCATAGTTTGAGAGTCCTAGGAAGGCTTAGCCATCCTGGGAGCAAGAAAAACCTGTCGTCCACGGTGAACAAGTCCTTGCTGCATGACTCAGAACTTGGTTCTGCTCTCTCCCCCCAGCAGCAGACTGTACCACTCTGTCCTGAAGACACTGCTTAAAATCCTGTTTAAACCATCGCTTCCTATCAGGGGCACCCAATGTACACCCGACATGGGGATTAAATAATTCAGTGAGTCAGCAGAGAGAGACCTCACGCTCCTCAGCAGATATGTTCTGGATGCTTTGGGTTCCATGATCAGCTAGGTATTTTGATCCACGGCCTGGTGAGGTGACCTTTCTCTTTTAGAAAGATGGTATCCTCTGGATGGTGCAGGAACACTGACCCTTTCCCGGGTAGAACAATAGAAAGTACCAGAGACACTCATTCAAGAAGAGAGAAAGAAAACAGACACTGAGGATTACGGCTTGGCAGAAGGAAAGAGGGCAGTAATTATGTTTGCCCTTAGAAAACAAAAGAGGCGTTAATGATTCTCTTGCTTCTCATGGGCAACCTTCTCAAAAAGAGAAAGGAAAAAAAAAAAAGTGCAACCATTGCTGTCTCTGTCCTGTTTCGTTGGCACTATAACACACAGCAAGCTGCTTCTGGTCACAGTACTTTATCTCAAGAAAGCCCTTTCTGAAACGGGGGCATTAAGGACGCTGGACACTCCTGACCATCTCTGAGTTCTTGGACATGGCTGCCCATTGCACCAACCTTTCTAAACTTCACACTTCCTTCTGCCCCTTGGAACTTGGTGGGAGATTTGGAGGTGTTTTCTTACGCGTGAGCGTGAGTTTCTTTAAAAGAGACTCTTAAGGTTTGGCATAAAATGCCCCACAAAGGGTTGTGTGTTCTCCATCTTCTGTGAACTGTATCCAGAGGTTGTTCAGCCTTCAGGAGGTAGGGCCTGGAGGTAATGGGCTCCTGAGGGGTGGTCTTACTAGGATACAGCCCAGGATGTAGTTCTATTCCAAATTCTCTGTTCCCTGATCCACAGAGGAGGGAAGAAGCAGCCGCATGCTACTGCTATCATGACTGAGAACTGCCATGAATTTCACCATGCCTGGGCTGCGCCTTCTCAGACGGTGAGCAGAAATTACTCAGGCCTCCCAGGTTGCTGTGTAGAGGGCCGTTATCCAGGTGGGGAAATGGCAAGTAATGCTGAGTTCTGCCTCTCATGTGCTCACGTGAGTGCTCAACTGCAGTCTCCCGACTCCTTACCTGCCCCTCCTCTGTGGGCTGCAAGACTGCTTACTCGGGCTGCAGATTATCTGGATACCTGTTCATCAGTCATCTTGGTTAATAAGAACTTCTCCCTCAACATAGCCAAAAATAAGCTTACCATCCTTTTACCTCATCCCTAAGTGTATCGGTCTTAGCTCTAAATCCAGGGAAACAAATGCCAATAGTAACGTTCTCCTTGTCATAAAATTTGAGTTGCTCTTCTTGCCCAGTCCTTACCTGTCCATTACTCAGTTTTACTGCCTTCCAGCCCCTAATGCCTACTAAACTCTCTACTTGGCTCCCTTTCCCTTGCTGCGGCTTCTAGTCCATCTCATAAAGGTCATTACTTGTCATTAACAGGTGATTCAGTAGTCTCCTGTGGTGATGAGGGTCAACTGTCATCTTCCCAGAATCTAGGATCACATGCGAGATTGACCTGTGGCCATACCTACGGGGATTGTCTGGATGATCGTAACTGATGGGAGAAGATGCATTTGGATGGAGGGTAGGACTCTTCTCTTGACAGATAACCTGGAGGCTAAGAAGTGAAGAAAGTGAGCTAGCCCTAGCAAACATTTGTTGCTGTGTTTCTTGACCGTGGATGCAATTTGGTCCCCTGTGTTAAGCTGCCTTGACATCCCTGTCTTGTAGGCCTGACTGTATGTCGATTTATGAACCAGGATCAACAATTTCACCCTTACAGTGCTTTCGTCAGGGTATTTTGTCACAATACAGGAAAAGGAAGCTAAGAAAGTGCCCCTCCCTTTTATCCTCTCCTGTATATATATAGTAGGGTGATAACTCCTCCAGATGCACAAGTTCGCACAATTGTAACCCTTTTAACCTTTTTGCTGCATTCTGCCTATATCCCAACTCCGAACAATGATCTGAGCGCTACCTGTGGGTGGAGACTCATGTCTCAACACATCTCCTGTTCCTCTTCTTCTCCTGTCTCTTCTGTCCTCCACAACACCCATACTCTGTTTCAGACATGCCACCCATTGTTAGTCCTACTTTCTCAACACGTCCCTTCTCATTTCCTTCATGCCATCTTCTCATAGCTCAGGAATCAGATACAAACTTTCCCCAATTATATCCTCTCGTGGGTTATTCACCCTTCCACCGTGTCTTCCTGCAGCCCTTCAGAACTGACTGCCGGTGTGCTGTAGCTCCTCATGCATTGTTAGCTTTCTCATTCTCTCCACCTGTACAGTCCCTGATGACATTGATAAGGTTTTATTCGGCGTTTTGTATCATTAGTATCACGTGGAGCATGTCAGATGTGTTCCTTGTATATCAGCGGAACAAATGGATACACAAGAGATGTCTTCACTCGGTAAATGCATGACAGAAAACGCAAAAGGTTTCCCATGCCTTTGGTAGTTCGAATGAGTAGTTTCAGCACATGACAGGCTGAGAGTTTGTAGGATGACTGGAGTCCAGGAGTATAGGTTAGTTTGGGTGAGACGGCAAAATCCTTCTAACTAAAACAAATGAACGAAAAAAGATGGAAAATGCATAGAAGACTTGAGAATATCTCTCCTCGGATGATTCAGGAAGGCAGAACAAGAGATTTGAGGTCTTGTCTTCTAGATTCACCATCCAGCATGCATACTCGTTTCCGGAATCTTGTCATGAATAGCAATAGAGAACTCCAACCTAGGTTGTTTGCCAGGTACCATTATACATATCAAGTATATGTATATACTTTGTCATTGCTCAAGACTGGTTCTGTGCACTGTGTGGTTAACTGCAGGAAAGACCCATGCCCTCTTTGACCCACAGGGATGCCTACAGAATACCGAACCCTGAGTGCCACAGTACACCCAGTCACTAAGGATGCCACAGATGTTGCTAACACTACCAGAAATAGACTGGACAAGGAAACACCTGCTTCATTCTGAAACCACTTTGAGAGCTAAATGACAATCTCAGTGCCTTCCTTAAGAGCAGATCTAGTGATAGAGGGGGCAGAGGAGAAGCTTATCCTGGAAGCAATGGACACTAGTTAAGCTCTGGAGGACCGTGGGATAATGCCAAAGAAGTGAACCCTAAAATTTTAACAAGAGATACTGTTAACTTCTAACAAAAAAGTTAGAGAAATAATGAAACATACATGAAATTTCTAATATAGCAAGTGCTAAACAAGACAGCTCTTTAGACAAATTAGCTTTAAGATCACCTGAGAACAGTATCGTTTTAAGGTCATTTGACCCACTTTCGCTCTACCTGCAAGAGGAAGTTAACACCTGGAAGTCATCCTGTTCTGCGAGATGCCAGGACATTTAAATGTGTCTAGAAAGTTCCACCCAGGGAAAGAAAAGACAAGGGATCTAAAGCAACACAGATAGCTCTCATTGAAATAATAGAGCTCAGAGCAGAGGTCTGGAGGTAAGAGCAATTCTGCATCAAAAGTGCCATTTGGATTCTCTTTATGATGGTTGAAGAAAAGTTCAGAACATCAAAGAGCAAAAGCCAAATGTAGTTTTACATTTGAAGGCCACTGGCAGACAGACAAGGGAGAAGAGTGACATCTGCCTTTTCTTTTTGCCCTCAGTAAGAAAATAAAACAATACAAAAACTCTCTGTGATAGAGAACGTAGGACGGTGAGACAGGAGAATTGCAATGCCAAGGCAAGCCTGGGCCACACAGTAAATTCAACATTAACTTGACTATATAGTAAGACCTTATCTCAGTTAACACCAAAGAAGCATACTTAAGAAAACATAGCTGTGTAAGCATTGTGCACATACCTATGCCCAGACTATCAGAAAGTAAAGAATGCTACCCTTTTTTATAGGTGACCCACTAGGAGCACAGAAAAATGAGCAGTGATAGCCAGAGTACAGAACAAATAGGCTGTGAAAGATATCCACACGTCTCTGCTTCTGTGATTGTGTGCTTGTGGGCTGGACTAGTGCGGAGAGATGATGTTTGGTTTGGGTCAGCCTTTCTATAAATGCATGTTGTCAATCACACGTGGACCAAGAGGAAAGAGAGGTAATGGGAATGAAAAGGCCAGTCAAAGCACTTGTTACATGGTGTGGCCAGTAATGTCTCTTTTGTTTAGTAAGAGTTTGTGCAAATTGTAATAATGACCATACATATCTCCAAAACGTATTAGCTATGAGGGACGATTGCCTTCTTCTAACACTCCAACTGCTCTTGCTCCAGACTGTTGATGATTTTTCTCTCTTCCCTACCTGATTAGGCAAAGTAAGACTCTGTATTTGACTCTCAATCTCTGATTCTTCCCCCAACACCTCATCAGAAGATAGACATATTAAGAAATGTTAGACAGTAGTCTAGGCCAGTTCTCCTCTGGGTAGCAGGGCTATGGGTATAGAACCTCTACACCAGGAAGACCTTACCCACTCTAGGTCAGCATTCCAGCTGCACAGGCATCTCTAAGGTTGCTACCCTGTTTTAGTAAAAGTCTTTGCTAACTGTAGGTTAGGACCCGTGATAAAGAAAAAATAGGCTAATCAGTTACCACATCTTCATAAGCTGTTTGGAAATAATTGAGTCCATGAAAACATGAGGCTCCCTGGAATAATTTGTATCTACAGGTGTGGCTTTAACGTACCACGTTCCTTTGGTAAGTCCAAGTATGTCCTTTTTTCCACTTCCCTTTATTATTATTAGTGAGAATGTCTCATTGATAATTAATGCACACAAGCAGATATTGAAAATGATCCAAATGTAGTGTAGGTAGAATATTATATAGCCGTTAAAATAAAAAGTATACAAACTATAGAAAGGGGCCTCACTACACTTTTATTTTTAATCAAGCAACAAAATAGGACCCACAACATAGTATAGCATTAGGTTTATAATAAAGTGTAAATATATAGGGGAAAAGAGCTTACTATTTGACAGGGCCCATAGGCATGGGTCCAGTCTATCTCGACTAACTTGAAACTTCTGCTCTCTCAATGTTTTTGTCAACAGGTGTGGCTGATATCCAGACCTGGTGTTTCGGGTATTAAGAAGGATATTTGTTTGTTCCTTAAATAAAAGTCTAAGGATCCAACAAGGTTCCTCCTCCCTTAGGAAGATAACTATAAATTCCACGCAAGGAGTGGTTTGCCTACAGAATGTTACTTGTCTGGTTCTAGCAACAGAACATTTAACTAATAATGCAGCCTGTAATCCTTCCACTGGTCTGTTCATTCCTTGTATCATGCTAATGCAGTTTGTATCTTACTCCTACCTTTTGGGGTTGGGGTATTTTAAGTAAATGGAAATTAATCGTGGGCGATTTCAGTATTCACTGGAACTCCCTTCTGATACTATCCTATGTTTCTGTCTCTTATTTCTCCTATATCTATGTTCCTTTTGTCTAATAATTCTATTTCTCATGCTTCTACCTGGGAACGTTTGAACTCACTGCGGCTAGGAGCCCAGCAGAAATCACCCCAGAAAGTTAGCTTATGACAACTATTACATTCATCACACTGTTGATGCTAGTCTTCTTTGAGTTGTGGGAGGATAGACTTTTTTTTTTATCTTTTATTGTATTTTCTTATTCCTACAAAGTGAGTTTCATAAAGAATGTCTAATGAGGAAAAGTCTTATGCTCACAAAAATATCGAGGATGTAAAATGCTGTTCTTTGAGCACCCACATTCTCAACACAGACTTTCCTTCCCTCAGAACATTCCATTATGGAAAAATCTGTTCCACATAGGAAATACATCAAGGTCTGATCTTCAGAAAATCTCAAAAGCATCAAAAGTCAGAATAAGACAAAAATGAATGCCAGAGAGAGAGAGAGCACACATGATACTTGGAAACTCAGACTGGTAACTTACTTTGCTGCTTTTTAATATGTAAACAGTTCCTTCAGGAAATAAAATCAAGGAACGCTGGAGAGATGAGGAAAGACAATGTGTGCTGGGAAAGGATTTTTGCACAAGGAGTTATGAAATTAGTTTGCAGGCCAAGAAGTTCCAAACGTGTTATGTAAAGGATATGAACATATTGGGAAATGATATGTCTTATACAAGTTCAACACTTCCAAGAAACCAAACTCCTGAGAAAGAAGTTAGCTTACAGATAGACCGGACACCTTGGCTTGGCAGGAACGTGAGTGTTCAGAGCAAAGGTCTTATCAGTGAAGAATATGGAAGAGAGGGAAGAGGCGGAAGTAACTATGTTTTAGGCTTGGGAGAAAGCAGCTCAAGAATGTTGACCAAGGCAGTGTTTCCTGACATGGCCTAGACCTTGGGCTTAAACAGTCAGGCTCAAACCGAGCAGAACAAAATTCTCCCATTCTTTCTTCCATATTGGAGCAAACATCTACGATATAACCTCTAAGGCATGGAGAACCAACAGGGCAGGAAGATTGTATGAGCCAGAAAGTCAGTGTATTCCTTCAAAAGAGTGTCTTCTATTCATGACAGGGACCATGCACACATGAAATCTCAGCAATATGTTTTCCTAAATCGGATCTGAACAATTGCAACATTTGACATGTCATTGTCGATAGGGACATTTCACAAGGCTCCACCCCTAGAGGGAAAGCTATGAGCAAGCAACGGCTGCTGAGAGAGGAAGAGTAAGTTTTCTATAGAAATAAACTCCATGATAAATTATCTAATCCTAAGTGGATAGTCCCAAACACATACACACGCAAGTAAACACAAACACATGTAAGTAAACATATGCACATGTAGTCAAACACAGGCACATGTAAGCAAAGGGACTCTACAGGCTGTACTTATGAATCATATATAATTACAATATATATATATATAATATATGTGCAACATAATTAAAAAATAAGAGTACATGGATTTAGTAGGGGATGAGAAAGACATGGAAGGAGTTAGAGGGAAGAAAGCTTGGAAGGAAAATGATGCAAATATAGCACTCATGTATGAAATTCTCAAAAAATGAAAAAGATCAGATTGTATCTCCCCTGAAACACATCTTCACTATAATATGGTGGCATTGTTTGTGTTTGTAAGGGGTCAAATTTTCCTTCATCAATAGTTGTGGGGGCTTTTGGTATTTACACTTCCATCAGCAGTAGGGTGTAGTGACAAAGCCATAGTGCTGAGTTTTTTCTCCACTGGAGCCTGAATGATGTCTGTACTTTCGATTTAAGCACAACTTTGTGGGTTATGTGTCAAGATCACTCACCTACAATTCAGAGACACAAATGTTAGGAGAATTAATTAAGCCAACCCTTTCACGAGATAATGGACAAGAAGCACTGAAGACATAAATTGATTCATCTAGGGTAATCAATACGTTTTCAGGAGATGGCGTGGCAGAGTAGCAAGAGCTTCAGAGTCAGACCTGATAGACCTGGGCTTGAATCCAGACTCCGCAATTCACCAGCTGCTGGAGGTCATATAACAATTAAAACCCTTCAACTTCAGTTTTCTCAAATGAGAAGTGGTTTCAAAATATGCCGTAGGGAGCAGTGTAATGCTGGTGTGAGCTAATGGATCTAAAGAAAACTAGCAGAATATGAAAATATCATAGGAATTCCATACGTAGCTTTTTAGGTGGCAGGGCTAGAAGGGGTGTGATAGTCAAATAGATCTAGCTGAGAAAGATGTCAACCATCACCGGCCAAGAAATGGAGTTTAGTGATGGTGTAGAAGGCTTTGGGTTAGCACCAGCCTGGAAATCTGAGATCATAAAATGTTGTTTCTCTCTTCTGAGCATCCTTTTTTTAAAAAAAATTGGTTTATGAAGAAGATATTTATCAACTATTTGCACTCAAGATTCCCTCAACAGTTAGCCTAGGACTCTTCCCAGGTCAGGGTGGAATTCCAAAATTAAAGCTAGGAAGAAGTTTAAAGTCACTTACAAAGTAGACCAAATAAAAGAACAAAACTAAGGGTGCTTTACCTCCTCTATCTCAGTACAAATCCAACTTTCTGGTCTGTGTTTTGTTGTTGTTGTTGTTGTTGCTATTCAGATAAACTTATATCTATGTGTAGCAGGAACAGAAAATGTAGCAAGACAGTGGTTACCTGTGCTGTGCTTTTTTGAAACAGGAACACTGCATGATGGGAACTTCCTGTCTAGTTCATTATGAAACCAGTGCAAACAGCACTTCAGAGCTAAGCTAGATCCTTTTCCAGATGAAATTTCCTTCCTATCCACCAGCTCCAACATGGCAGCCCATTGCTGATGCTGCAGTCTCTGTAGTAGCCCAGCCATGGCTTCTGGGATTCCTTTACACAGACCCCATAGCACAAGATTATGATCATTTTTCCTTGCCTATGCTACAAAGCTGAATAATGAATCAAAACCAGATTTGATTGCATGCAGTGTAGATCCTAATAGGAGAATGAGATAAGCATCCACCCTAAATTGAAGCGGTTTAGAAATTAAAGGTATGTTAATCAGAGTATGAGGCAGAGACACGTGGATCTCTGTGAGTCTACTAAGTTCCAGAACAGTCAACATTACACAGAGAAGCCCCATCTTGAAAAACCAGAAAAAATAAATAAAAATAAAATAAAGGCACTATTACACCATGCTGTGTATGTACAGTCGTAGTAGCAACTGCTTAGGTGGAAACCCTACCTCTGTTCACGTGTATACTCAAAAGGGTTTGGAATGTTGGGGAACTCCAGCAAGGCACCCCATTCCACACTCTGGCTTCACTCCGCCCATTTCAAGCTCTGCCCCTGAGAAAGCCCAGCCAAAGTCAGCCTCTCCCTGGAACTGCTCAAGACAACACTTACAGGCTACATAAGACCTGGTCGCCATGTTTGCCCTGTGATTCCTCCCCTGCCTCACCCAGGAGTTGCTTTGCTCTGCTCAGATTAAAAGTAGATTTACTAATTCAACCTGATCTGACTTAATCCATCAGCGGTGGCATTACTACCAGGGGATTTCAGAGACCATAGCTCTGAAGATAATTAATCGTAGGTAAAGCTTTGTAAGATAATATTGTGTGGAAAAAAAAAAACCTGTGGTCAAAGGCTACTTACACGCTGTGGTTTGATTTTAAGACTCCGAAATACATAAAATAACCCAAGAAAAATGTTGGAGATCAATCCATTAAAGCATCGAAGTAGGCTTTATCTCTGGTACAAGTGTAATAAAAGAAGACTCCCAAGCAGGAGCGTCAGACAAGTGCTCTGAGCCTCCTGAGGAAGAGCTCTCTAAGCACTGCCTGGGCTCTAAGGTACTTCTCTATGGAGGAAACAGAAGTTTCTCTGGGTCAGGAGTCATCTTCTAAGCCACCGTGTGTTTCCCTCCCAGCCCCAATGCCAAGGGTTCTAAAAGGAATGGCTGCTACTGTGTGCTTCTGGTGGGTCCCATCTTTGGGAGAGCAGAGAGAGGCTGAGTTAAGAGGACTTGGAAGTGAGCATCTGCCACTGCCAGCCACTGCTGTGGTAGGCGAGTTAAGAAGATGCTGGGATTCAGGAGTGAGAACAATTGAACGGAGTCAGAGGATAAGAAACCTGCCTTCGAACTCAGCATGTGAAAGACAAAAGTAAGTGATTTTTATGTAAATCTCAGATTTTTCTGCAGTTACCTTTTGACAGTGTCAATTTCTTTGCCTACTTCAGAGGTAGAGACTCGCTGCAAATCTTGCTTCATTCACCACTTTTACACCCATAGGAGGAAATCGATACTAAGCACAGCAACACCGTGACTCAGCTCATCACAGCTCTGCAGCTCAGGCCCTATAATTATCTGCACTTACAGATTAGAGAACGAAATCTGAGATTCAGCGGTTTTCTGGGGTCACTCGGAGAGTAAGTGGCAGAGTTTTAAGTTGACCAAAGGTCTCTCTGCCTCTTTCATTTCTCCATAGTCCTAGAAGTTAGTGCACCACCTCATGAATAAATAGTAAGTTCTTTATGCTTGAAAATCAGCGCGAGGGTACGTATTACATGTTCTCAGCACACACACACACGTGATATAATAGATGTGCCATTGGCCTTTTAGCTCAATTATTATAACAATGCCATAGTGTTTACGTATGTTAAAACATCTTGTTGTATGCCATGACCATCACTATAGGCTATTTTTATTGTCAGTTATACTTCAATAAAGCAAATAAATACATTCTTATAATACTGTTAGTGACTTATAGGATGTCATTGTACATGGTTATTTAACTTACTCTCTATTATTAATTACTAACACCATTCCCCCTTTGTTTGATTATATGACTGTGTGCTAAAAATCCTTATAGTTCAAACTTCTCATATACCTAATTTATTATAATATTAATTTCTGAACATAGAAATTATGGGTCAAGCTAGATTGATTTTAGGGTTTGTTTATGTGTGACCAAATTACATTACTTGAAATGACTTAACAATTAAATTCTTAAAATTTCTTTTGAGAAATTTTCTTCCCTTTCCTCCCCCAAACCCTACCATATATCCTTAAAATATTTGCTTTTAGTTATGTGTATGTATGTGTCTGGGCACCTACTAAGGCCAGGTGAGGGCACTGGATACCCTGGAGCTGAAGTTACCAATGGTTGTATGCTGCCCAGAAAATGTGTCGAGAACCAAACTTGGGTGCCCTGCAAGATCAGATTTCACGCTAAGCTATGTTTCCAAGATCATTGACTTAAACTTCCATAGATTCCACAAAGGCCCGCTTTATGAAGATCTACAGAGGGATTTTTTTTCAGCTCTCAGTTCTTAAATCATCATTTAAAAATGTTTGCCCAACATTTGTTTTAATATTCAGTCCTTGGCCAAGTATTGACTATCTCTGTGAGTTCAAGGTCAGCCTGGTCTACGTAGATCTCAGGCTAGCCAAGGCTACATAGTGAAACCCTGTCTCAAAACAGAAAACAGACTAACAAACATGAATAGTAATAGACTGAACTTCCTTTTTATTTGGTGAGATTGAAAAGCTTGTATAGACATTTCTGTCATTAATAGTTTTATTTTGTCTTACTAAAGTTCATCTACTAAGTGGACTCACAAATAAATATTTATGAGATCAGAAAATTTTAGTAATTGCAACAATACAATTCTGAGTTAAAAGCATGTGTAATGATGATGTCAGATTTTCAAAGTATAAACACAAATTATTCAAATTTATGCTTCCCTAACTCAAGAGGAAAATGAATTGCACTAGTTGGTTTCTGAAGATTTAGACTTGATTTGCCTAATTAATTAATTCTGCATATAAGACAGCCTTGAATTTAGGTGCTTCACTCTTTTTCCTGTCTGACATATTCTAAATGCCCTCATGTTGCTCTAAATAACACAAGAGAGCGCCTCAATTATTTAATTAATTTAAACACATTTTGGGGGAAGGTTCTCTTGGAGAAGCACAGGTCTCTTGTGCTAGAGAGAGAAGGGACAAATAGGAAGACACATACAGATAGTTTCTGCCATTGAGCAGTGGTATACTCCCAAAGAATTGGCTCTCAATATGGATGATAGCAATGCGGATGGGTTAAAGCAGTAGATGTCTGGAAGAAGTGTATCAAGAATGTACTAAATGTTCCACAGACTATGTTCCAATGACTATTCCAACTTGGGCTACTTATGGATATAGGAGCACACCAAGTAGAAAGATACCTAAGGTCGAAGGCCAGAAAGATAGCTTCTTCTGGAAAGTTGTTCTTTGGAGCTATCAATGAGAGAAGAAAGCCACCCCATTGGAAGAATGGCAAATAATGTATAAAGCTCTATTCAGGAGCTGAAGGGCTGTGTCAAGATAGTATATGATTAGATGCAGCTCTTATAAAGAACAGAAACATCCCAACTGTAAGTCAAGTAGACTTGAAGACCCAGGAAGACATGATTGGAACTGTGTTGAAAGAGACCAGCGTGTGTGGCCTTTGAGTAGACAACTTGTGAATGTACCAAAGATGTCAGTAGTAGACCCAAACCTGCTCTTAGAGGAAGATGAAGAGGGCAGCCAGGCCATGAGCATCAGTCTAGGAAACGACATTTCTACACTCTAACACGCAGGTTGAAGCTGCGAATGGCTCACTAGGAGAAATTTTCAGTGCTGCCCGTGATAAATTGTAGTTTCTTTCTAGGTCTCCAAATATCCCACACTTAATGCCAAAGTATCTTCGTGCAGGAGAAATTGCTGCGCAGCATGAGTTCTCTGAGAGTTAGAAAAGAGTCCGGCACAACAGTTTAGAAACATTATCGGCGAGTTCTAAACTGGAAGTGATTTCCAAACTCGCATGGCTAGACTCTTCACTGTGAGAACCTTAAGCTCAAGTTTTCAGAACTCGGGCTTAAATCCCATCTGCCATTGGTTTTGAGCAGATGACTTTAAGCTCCTGAGCCTGATTTTTCTGCGCCTGAAAGAATTATCTGATGGTAATCTCATCTCAGCGGCGCCACACGGTCTATAAAATATTAAATAAGATGTCGCTATCTATGTGTACTGATCACATGGTAATCCCTTTGCAAGTATATTTCTAGCATCTTTCTCTCACCTTAGGAAAACGGACCACCCCCGCTCAAACCCACACTTCCTTTCTGCTAGTACCAATTTCCCTATTTCACACGCTCTCCTTTGGATGAATATCTATTGCCCCTGTTTTCAAGCCTCTCTGAGCTCCAACACTGCAGACTGCTCCATCCCATTCTCACGCATCCCTGACTCCACCTCTGAGGAGCATCCTACCTGTTTCTCCACCTTGGTCTCAGACTCATCACACGGTGTAGATGCACCACCACCACCCTGACTCGTGTTCCTGCAGCTCCACTTTTGCTCTCATAGAACCAGAGTGGGCAAGTGAGCAGTGGACAGAGGTGTGCTCAGTGTGGAGTGTGCTAAAGTGCAGATGAGAAGAGGGTGTGTCGTCTACACCAGCTACAAGTGGAAACACTCTCTTTGTTACGAGGAGATGAAGATTACAAACGATTTCAGTGATCAAATCCTCTTCTGTGCTAGCGAGGGACCCTCCTGATAACCCTTTTCTGATTTGGTATACACTAGCTCTACCCCCTCAAGCTTCATAACTCAAAGGCACTGCAGCATCCCAGAAGGCATCTGTAAACCTCTTATGTCTGTCTATAGTAAGTTATTTGGTAACGCTTTAAATAAGTATATAGGAAGGGATAGAAACACCTTCACTGAATATCACATTATTGACGACTCAAATTCTCAAAATTTACCTAAGTGGAAGAAAGCCCTTAATATTTGTCCTGAAGCCTGTTCCGTTCACGCCCATCTCCATTTCAGACAAAGCCATTGCTTTCCACAGCAGTTACTCAAGAAGAGTCGTAGGACCACCCCCGAGTTCCCACCACGTTGTTATTTCCCAATCAGCTAACCAGACACAAGAATCCACACAATCTGTTCACCTGCGGGGCAAAGCATTCGTCCACGTGTACCTCCACCCCTCACTTCCTCCGTCCTCCCACTAGCCTGCCCTATACCTTTATGTCACACATGCCTCTTACCTGTTGTTGTGTGTCATCTTCCATCTGCCTCACCTCCTTGAAAGCAGAACCACTACCTACAGAGTTAGAGAACAGAGGAAATCCTGTTCCCAAAACCTAGAATATTCAATAAATGACCTTTAACAAATGCAATTATAGCATTTTTTAAAACCTAGCAGATGCTCAAAAGAGCATTATGTGAATAGATTTTATTCAAATACTTCCTCTCCTCTCTACATCGCAGTATCCGATGACCTCCCTTAAAGTAGGCATCTTCAGTGTCTGCACGTGCAACCGCGCATGGGAAAATGAGGAAGCCCTGGCCTAATTGCCTGCTGGCTCTGTGATCAGTACAGCCATCTGCGGGATGATAACCTTTGTTCCACCCACTAGGGATGCTGTGGACCACACAGCTACACTCCTGCTTCTCAGCGACCTTCGTTGAGGAAGACTATGAAGTAGGGTCATCCACAAACCTGCTCTGTTTCCCAGAGCGTTATCACCCTCCAGAGAGGAAGAGAAACACTCCTCAAATGACACACCATGAAACGTTCAGAGGAACTCATGGGACACCACTTTTCTGACTTCCAAATAATCCGTAAGAATGTTACAGGGCAGAGGAAAACCTCATCACCCCTTAACAACCACCCGTAAAAGCTTCTCAATGCGTTTAAGATATTCTCATCGTTACTTCTAAGAAGGGTATATTTACCGCCCTGTCTCCCTTACTTAGCCTTGGTTACTATATTTAGAAATACTGAGCCCTGAATGGTTTTTTTTTTTTGCATGCTAATTTCCCTGGAACCTTACGGCAGATTTAAGGTACACTTGAACAGGTGTTCTGTCACAGCCAAACTATGGGTTTCAATAGCGGTGAGCCTGGCTCAGTGCCTGGCTGGGGTGACAATGCTTATTAAACCCACTATTCTGCACGTGATCCAAGTGCTCCACGCTGGCAACCTGGGGCAGATGCAGGTTTTCAGCCGGGCTCTATTTCAATTCCCCAGCACTGTGCACAGCCACAGTGAGCTCCTTCTATCCTTCCGAGGTACTTCAGTAGCCTTGAGAGGCAACGTTGTTTACCGTCCGCTCCTGCTGGAAACTCTTATCTGTAGCTGTCCAGAGCTCATGTCATCGGTCTTTTTTCCCCCTCACACGCATCTCAGGTGGCAAGCCACTCATGTGCCATGACTCTCTCCTGATTCTGTGAAATCACGGCTGCGTTTGCGTTTTTTTCTTTTGTGCTGTTTACTGTTCATTTCCCTGGGTCGTTGATTTTGCGCTTGTTTGCTTTTTTTTTTTTTCCGCCCTGAATAAATTTTTCAACAATGGGTGAAAATCCCTTTAGAGAAACGTCAGAATCTTCTACCCTAAATACTCATCTTTGGAATTATATGGACCAGAAGCAATCAATAGGTAATTATTGTGTAAATAACCATATTGTATTAGTAATCATAAAACATATTATTGGCTTACTTTGCAAAATCTTAGCTGTCTTTGTGGCTTCCTCCGTCCTACCTGTCGTTCATCACAATCCCATTCCTTATTTCTATGCAATTGATCTTTTGTGTAAAGAGCATCCGTCTGCAACTGTCAGCTTTCTGTCCTGCGTATTTGTGATTACCAAGAGACAATGCCGGGGTCCTCTCATCCTGCACACTACTTCAGCTTTCAGGTCATTGAATCTTACTATCCAGCTCAAGGAAATAGTTCGCAGTGGTACCCGGTCCAATGATTTGTACCACTGGGTCATCGCCTCCTCTTCTACCTTCTCTATAAGTAGAAATCAGGGCCAAAAGATTAATGTCATTCTCACTTGATGCTGATCTGTGCGCTGGCCCACCATATACAACCAGCGTTCCTTCGAGAAGGACTCTGCTATTTAAGAGGTTGGGAGAGATCAGCCTCGAAACACTTGGCAAGGAAAGATGGACACTGTGCAGCTCTGAGGAACACATGCTCTTCCTGCGGTAGCCAATCACTCACAGATCCCCTGGATATACTATCCATGCAGAAATGTGGGTCAGCACCATCAAACCTCTTCACCATTCTGAATAGTAAAATATTTGCCTTGTGTTTCATAAATACTTGCCATTTGTTTAATTTTGCTTAATACTAAAGAATGACCAAAATGCATCTGCACATTGGATTCACTGTGTCTGCTGGAGTACAACCTCTGGATTAATCCAGACCTTGGCCTTGAACCTGCCATTAAGTTCTGTTGAGCCAAATTCAGCTAGTTTGTAAGTCTTGATCTGGGTGACACCTTTATAAGGACTCTCGGAAAAATCCATGTTGGCTGAAGAAAGCAGGGACAGCCTTCCTTCTTGTCTGTCTCCTTGCCCTGTATCTAAAGGAGAATCTCAAATTTGGGCTTGACAAATGGACCAGGCCAAATATCACTTCTCTTGTCATTTCCCGAGCTTTACATGGCATCATGACATATCTACTGGATGCCGTGCGGATGGAACAGGATCCGATATCTCTAATCGAAGGGATCTTATGGGATAATGTGACCCCCATACTGAAGCAGCAAGCTGTTGCTTTGAGACACTTGGCATCAGTCACTACGTGCCCTGTCAGCAAAGACGTCAGAGACCTGCCTCTGACTTAATGGTTCTCCTGATACCTGGCGGCACAATGCCCTGGTCATCATGTCATCTTTCTGGGAATAAAGTTTCTCTATTTTGTAGAAGGCAAATTGATTTAATTTCTTCAGGACCCTTCCTGAATTCACTGCCCTGGTCCTGCAGGAATGAATATCAGCACGTTTAAAATAAACTTGCACACGGGTTAGGGGGGCGCATGCTTCAATAACTAAGATTGATACGCAGCTTTGACAACAAAGGGTAAAGGATAATTAAATCTACCGTGTTTTAAAGTAAACTTTATGATCATGTGCTGGATAAGACTTCCTTAAAAGCACCAAGCACAGAGATAGGGCAATAGCTTCTGTAAAATTAGGAATTGTAGGAGTCGCTGTGAGAAGATATGGGGTGCCTGATCATCATTGAGATGTGTTTTCCACATCTTGCAGTGAGAATGAAAGCTACTGTTTCCCCAGGACTTCACGATTCATGCCTTTCAAGTGCTGCTCCAGACATTAGCAGGGTGCCATTCAGACCCAGAATTCATCATTCTTCCACAGAGACTCAGCACACACAGTAGGCTCCACTCACTCATCTCACTTTTTTAAACAAAAGTCTTATTTTTACTTTTTACTTTTCATTATATCCTGACCCCAGTTTGCGCTTCCACCCAGCAGCCCAAATCCCTTCTCCCCAAGATCCATCCCACTCCCCTATTTCTTTTTGGAAAAGAACAGGCCTCCCAAGGACATCGACCAAACTTGGCATAGCAAATGACAATAAGACTAGGCACAACCCCTCATATCAAGGCTGGACAAGGCAACCTAGTGGTAGGAAAAAGGCCCCAAAAGCAGACAAAAGAGTCAGAGACATCCCCCACTCCTACTGTTAGGAGTCTCACAAGAACACCATGCTACACACCCATAACATATAAACAGAGATCCTAGCACAGATGTGTACAGGCTCCGTGATTGTTGCTTCAGTCTCTGTGAGCAACTATGAGCCCTGCTTGCCTGATTCCATGGACTGTTTTCTTGTGAAGCACTCTAGGTTCTACAGTCCTTCCTCTCCTCTTCCTCAGGGTTCCAGGGGCTCCACTTCATGTTGGACTGTGGGTCTCTGCCGCTGGCTCACACTTGTCTAGAACTTTTCAGTGTACAATGTGCAAGTTCATTCTCTACATTCATCCTTTCACTGGGTGTCTAACAACAGCTGGATGCAGTGGAGTGTATCTATTATAAAATCTCTCTCACTTCAGCTTTAGCAAAGAGCCAGACACGGTGGCGCAAGTCTTCAGTGTCAGCACAGGAAGGCAGAAGCAGGTGGATCTCTGAGTTCAAGACCAGCCTGGATTCTGAGATACAGGACAGCCAGGGCTACACAGGGGAGCCCTGTCTTGGAAAACAAACAAACAAACAAACAAAAAGAACCTTCATAATAATAAGAAATAACTACCCTTCTTTTATCATTAAGAGTTCAGCAAAATCCTTCAACTCTCTCAGCTTTCTGGATGAAGAGAAGGACCTCCTTAGGTAGCAGAGCAGAAGAATGAGAAGAGAAAGGCAGATGTCATCTTGTCCTTAGCCAATGGATCATACACAAACACATCACCCCAGCTGATGAAGCCTCTGTTTACTGAGACACAAAACGGAGCGATCTATGCCAGTTCTACCGAGATCACAGATGCATAGATGAGTATTGTCAACTGACTTTATAGCCTGAAAGCTTCCCGTCTGTGGACTTCAGCCTTGCACAGTGAAGAAAGATGGAGGAATTTTACATACAAAGCTGTCAGCCTGTATCAATGTAAAACAGGGCCAGAATCCCAGCTTAGGAATAGGAGTGTCAACGCAGAGGAAGACATGGGCTTCGTTGTGGAACCAGAAACACACTGTTTGGTCTTACCTGGGTAGGCAGCAGTACGTCCTTAAGGCTCTTCTTTTTCTTCCCAGACAAGGGGAGGTGGACCACGAATAGTGGCTAGCAGAGGTGTGGCTAGCTCAGAGGAACCCCAGCAGGAGAATGCGCAGGAACTGACACCCCACTGACGTAGGGCAGCACCTCCTTACCTGAGCTGAGAGCTAAGAGCTCACTCACTCTCCAAGGGGCAAAATCAGAGTATCAGAGTAAGAATGTTTGCAGGGTGGAACTTGAATGTCAGAGGCTAGGAACTAGGTTTGTGGGTGGAACCTTTCTGGTTCTGCAACAACACACCTTGTTCCTCTCCCTCTCAAGAAAGTCTGGAGCTTTCTGCCAACTTCCTCTCTCATTTAAATCTGACCTGGGTAGGAAGGAGGAGCTCCGCTCATCTGTGTACCCTGTGTAGTTAAATGACTGTAAAGACCCTGGTTAACATCAATTACAAAAGAATCCACTGTTTATGAGAGCCCCATGACTTCTGTATCAGACGTGCAGAAGACACATGGGGAAGCCTGTCTCATGAACATGAACATGTGCCCACACAGAATCTCTCATCAGTCTTCCCATCAATTTGTCACATGAAGTATGTCTATAGACAGTGACAGCAGTGACCACATTCTGTTCTCCCACACACTTCCCACAGTGTCCAGTAGGTAGCAAGACATCACAACATACTGGATGAATGGTGATTAACTGATATCTATTTCATGAATCATGACTTCTCATTGAATGGGTTCCAAGTCACATTTTTGTCGTTCTGAGTTTGTGTCATTATTGTTTGCTTTCTGGCTTTTCAAGTCAATCACTTGAGCATCATTCTCTCTTCAGAGCCATAGATAGAATTTGAAAGATGTCATGAGTGTGAAGGTAGGATAATCTTCCACACAGCAGCAATGCTAAAAAATGAAATTGGAAACTCATTGGACACATTTTGAAACCTAGGCAAACGTCCTTGCGTGGAGAGTTGTTATGAAACAAATGGTGAATGGCATGAGCAAGTGACTTTCTGGAGAAAGAAAGAACAGAGAACAAAGTGATCTATACATAGGATTAAATTTCAGTTTCCACTGTAAATCTTCTAAGGCATTTATCAAAGTGATAAAATCATATTCCATTTATTTGATGGCTGGCAACACAGGAATATAGTAAGAAAGAAGTCTCTTTGGGTTCTACCATTTTGGGAGAAATAATAACAGACATTCTTCCCTCAAAAAATGGTTTAAACATAGTCCTGAGCACATTAGAGTTTTGAAGAGATGTCTTAGTAAACTGGACACAAAATCCATTCACCTGTGGCTTCCTGGGTCCTAATTAGTAGATAAGTCATTTTACTTCCTTCAAAATGTCAAGGACATGCTCCATGCATTCATTCACTCAACAAGCAGTAAACTGACAGCCGTCTTGGCCAACCACAGATCCCTCAGTACGAGGTGAGAAAAAAGTTGACAGTCTCTATTTGACATGGGACGTTCAAGATGTATATGAGCAGGCTGTGGAGAAAGAGCTCAGAATCAGTCACCTGGAGAAAAGGGACATTGAGAGAGAGGGAATCAGCTTCAGATCTAACTGGTTCTGGAAGGCTAGGGTTTCAACAGGAGCAGATGGCAGAGCTAGACATAAATGTGCTGCACTAAGCCATATTAACTGACTCATGCTCTTCTCCCTAACAAAATCCCCAGGCTGTGTTTCTCTGAACTGCTACCCAGGGCACACCACAATGATAAGGGCCCATAAAGAGGAATAGCAATACAAATACCATCCCCAGTCAGACTGAGGCAAATAAAAGTTAGACCAGGGAGCTGCTGGGTGCCATCCTGGTGTCTCTTCTACAGTGTGGGAGTCCCACACCCAACCTTTGAGAGAGGAAGTGAGATTATGAAGTAGGAAGAGCTCTGTAAATCAGAGCCGTGGACATCAATGTGAAATACTGTTTTTATAGAACATGGGGCCACACCTGAAAAAATAATAGAGCTATGTGTGAGCCCCCACCAAGAAGCAGAGCCACGTGACACATGTATAACACCAGCATGGAAGCCTTTTCATCAGAAGCTGGGCTTGAACTCACGGCCTTATTCATGCTAAGGAAGCGCCCACTGAGCTTTGCCCATAGCCAAAGGTAGGCATGAAAGGATCTCCATTGGTGTCATGTCTAACACTCCCTCTGGCAAGTTGCCCTGCTCCCTGCTCTCCTTCAAGGCCAGTGTCCATAAGAAGGACTGTAAATGGATAGCTACCTGGCTAGGAATCTCTAGCTGATTAGACCTGCCCTCCTGTCACTTCTGGAAAGGGACAAACTGGCCTGTGGATGATTTCACAGCCAGTCCTCTCCCTGGTTATTATTATTATTCTCTTCCCCGCCTCCTGGGAAAGTATGGCACAGAACTTCCTGTTTCCCAGGGTTACCTATTCAAGGGACTGCTCAGAGGATTACAACATAAACAAACATCACAAGGGTGTCTAGACCCTGTTTCCGCGTCTCACACCCTGATTCCCCAGCCATATCTCTTTGCAATAATCTCTGAGAGAGCAGGGCATATAATGATGTCTCAATTCTGGCATCAACTTTTCAATCAAGCAGGAACAGGCTAAGAGATTATATGTTGAAGGATTTGAACTAAAAGAGCACATAACATATTTCTCTAGTACAAATCTCTAACATTGTCAGTTTCCTACATAGACAGACAGACAGATAGATAGAAAAATAGATGATAGATAGATGATAGATAGATAGATGATAGATAGATGATAGATAGATAGATAGATAGATAGATAGATAGATAGATAGATAGATAGATAGATAGATAGATATAGATAGATTGGGCAGATAAATGTCTATGTTCCTTAAAAGTCGGGGCAGGCTCCTAGGCATCCCTTTTAGATCTGAGCATAGTGCATGCTAACTGTAGGTACTCCCAAGAGCCGAGTGAACAGATAAGTAAGCAAATATCTGAAAATTCTGTTTTCCTGCAGAGTCTTCAAAGGCCTTGCTACTAGAGGTAACAATGAACCAGAGAGAAACAAGAAGCCCTCCTTGGATTTTGACAAGGAACTAACTTCTGCCTAGAGCATGACTTTCCCTCTCTGTTTACTCTGGACAACTGTGCCTTATCAGATGAGCCCGTGACTGGTGGAAAGGATCTGTGTTTTACTTGATGACATCTGAGTCTTTCAGTTTTGATTTGCAGTAGACTTCTGCCTGATCTGCTGCATGCTGTGAGACAGGACTCAGAACTGCCTGGGCTTTCTAAACTGTCTTCTCCAGTCAGCTGTCATTCATCTCCTCACCCTTCCTCTGCCCTGGTCTTCTTCCAAATCTCCAATTTAACTCGCAATGAAAGAAAATAATTTCATTGATACCAGGTTCCATGGAGGGCTAAAAGAGCACAGCATGGAGAGGCAAGGCCCTCAGACCCTCAGCCATCCATGTTCTACCAGCAAAAAGAGATTCAACTCCTGTCTCTTGGCCTCTTTCTCTTCTGAAAAAAATCAGGCCTACTTTAAACATCCACCGAATCTAAGTACAGGACCTTGAGCTCCTCTTGGCACCAGGCTGCAGCTAGAGTTGAATGATTTTTTCCCATTCAGTGTGGTTGAAGAGGACTACCAACCTTAACTTTGGTTTAAGGCGGTGGTTGACTCTCACATGGCCTGATGAGGACACTCCCTACTCTCAAGCCCAGATCTCCATCCAGCTCTCTGCTTGGCTATGCCCTCCTGTGCCAACCACGACATTACTAGAGATTATTCAATGAGTGGGCTATGTTTACCCTTTGCGATGTCTTGCAAGGCCTATCTCGACTCTTGCGCCTTTATTCCCCCAAGTATTATAGAACTCTGAATCGCTAAAGAAGACAATAGTGCTCTAATATGTATATATTCCATACTTTCTTCATCCATTCTTCCACTGAAGGGCATCTAGGTTGTTTCCAGGTTCTGGCTATTACAAACAATGCTGCTATAAACATAGTAGAGCATATACTTTTGTTGTGTGATAAGGCCTTTCTTGGGTATATTCCCAAGAATGGTATTGCTGGGTCTGATTGCTTTTTGGGCTGACGAGGGAGGGGGACTTGATTGGGGAAGGGGGAGGGAAAGGGGAGGCGGCGGTGGGGAAGAGACAGAAATCTTTAATAAATAAATAAATAAATATTAAAAAAGAATAAAAAACAGAAGAATAAAAAAATGTTTCCTTAAAAAAAAAAGACAATAGTGTCATAGCCACAGCAGCCATTACAGACAAGGAAGAGGGTGCCATAAAGGCAGAGCCTTGCTTCCAATGTCCTTCCTTCCAAATACAAATCTCAGGAAGATACGGAGGCGGAACTGGTACCACAGGCTCCATGTCTCTCTGTGAGCCCTCCCCCTCCAGATAGGCAGGCCCCTGTTTTGCTTCTGTGAACCCTCCCACTCTGGATAGATTAGGGGTCTGACTCACATCCAGGGTGGAGCTCACCATTCCTGCTAAGCACCCAGGCTCCTCCCTGCCCCTGAGGCTCAGGAGGAAATGGGGGTTACCTGAAATGAATGCTACCATTCAACATCACCAGACAGGAACAAATAGGAGACTTCAAGCAGCCCACAGAGGTGGTGCCTTTCCAGATAAAAACCACCACCCATTCCACACTGGAGATTTCCTACCACCCACTCCACACAAGAGTCGTCCGATGCACGTTCACATGCAGAGCTTTCTTGTTTCCATGCTCCTACCAGCATGAGTTCTCTCAAATAACTTGCTGGTTCTGAATCGTCGTTATCCCCGTGGAAAAAAACATACCCTCACCATACAGCACAATGGCCAGAGTAACGCTCCATATGTAGGTTCAAAGAGATGTAAAAATGACTCAGATGTTTTAAAAGTGCAGTGCAATTGAATGATCCCCACTGGCACATTTGACCTATACAGGGTTTGAATGTGGTTTAGTCATTGCCCATGTCCTGACAAGAAGAATCCGAAGGAGGATGGTGAACACATTCTAAAGATGTAAACAACAGTGTGCGGTGAAAGACGATGCATGAAGGACCAGCCTCTGACTCAGAGACTCTGAGGAAAGTAGGGAGGATCCAAGAAGAGAACAGAGGATCACTGCAAAGATGTACTTTGGCAAGTGGACCCAGGACACGATTCCCTCTCAGCTCTCTTCTTCCTTTTCTTCAAAATGAAGGTGTTTTGATGGGTTCAGAGTGAGAACATCTTGAAATATTCTTTTTAACAATTTTTACCTATGCTTATGTGTTTGCAAGTGTGTGTGTGTGTGTACATTTGTGCATGTGTCTGCGTGTGTGTACGTACATACACACAGTCAAAGGACAACTTTTGAGGAGTCAGTTCTCTCTACACTTTCTATGTGGGTTCTGGGACTCAAACTCAGTTTGGCAGGCTTGAGCGGCAACAGGGGCCTCTACCCACTAAGCCATTGTGTCAGCCGCAAGTGAGGAGCTTTTGGTGAGTAGGCATTCTGTGCTTCGACATGTTCGGCTGTTATCACTGGACTACTTTTCAGGACAACAGTAAATCCTAAGAAGAAAATGAAAGCTGCAAAGCAAGCCAATCAAAAGAGCTGACATCTGCCCCTGGGCATGACCCTGGAGGATGCAGAAAAAGAGAGGGCTTATCTCTGAAATAACTGAGGAGCAGGCGGTGAGGGGGGCTTAGGACCAGGAATGGTCCTGGGCCAGTCAAAGCCCCAACTCCAAATGATTTTATCTGCTCTAAATCCTACCAGTAAGTTCAGACAGCTGACTCCATATTTGAAGACGTGAAATATCCTCAAGACTGAAGAGAATTCTAAGGCCAAGGCCATATTTCTGCGGGGTTTGGAATAAGCATTTCTATTCATTTGCATCTTCATTAGGTGATGAAATTTGCAAGCAGACTACCCAAGCCATATAAGAAAAGAAAAAGACACTTTTCTTTTTGCCTTAGTTCCTAACCAGCCACACCCCTGATTGTGACACACAGGGTTTGCACACCATTCTACACTCACATAATCAAGGCTGGGCCCATAGCTGGTACCTGACAGCACCAGTCTTAACCTAGACTTCATGGCAGGACATTGTTTTGTGAGGAGCAAAAAAATCACCCCACTTCCTGAAGGCATTTGATGTAAAGGCAGTCCCTGAACCACCTGTCTGAGAGCCGTATGTTAAATTGCGTAGTCTTTATTTACTAGGTTAACATCTCCTGAAGCAGGTCCAGAAATCTCCCTGTTAAGGAGGCCTGCCAACGGGTTACTGTGCACACAAACATTCAAGACCCAGAGTGTTGCATCTTTTTAATCATTTTGCCTCCATTCTCTTAATCATTTTGAAATTTCAAATCCAGAAAAAGCTATACAAAAACCAGAGGCAAAAGTTGGGAGAATGAGACAGCCCGGCTACACAGAGACAGTGTAGACACCTGTGTATCCACAACACCGGCATCAGTCTGTGCTATCAGAAGACACAGGTGGCTCCTCTCTTTTATCTGCACCTTCGTCCTCATTATTTATCACGTGTCTGGGGCAGTCATTGAGTTGGATGCCTGCACTTCCTCCAATTTCTTTTACATAACAGAGGTACTTGCCATAGAGGTAGGATTACACTAGGAACTGTATAAAAGTCCACACAGAAGAAAGCCTGCAGCTGTTGGGAGGGGAAGGAGTCTGCCCGGGTCCATCCCTGCATCCGAAGATGCCCTGGCCCTGCAGAACCACAAGGCACTAGGAAAACTCCCTAGAGTTTTCGGGAAGCCTGTTTGGGGCCCCAGGTGACTTGGGAGCGAGGAGGGAACCTGCCACACAACATTTCATATCCGTTTTCAGAGGGTGTCAACACCCTCCTTCCCACACCTGCTGTTCCCAAATATCACAACCTGATTTTTTCCTCCAACCTCCTGTCTTGATGATGCTGATTTAATATGCATGGCGCGCTGCGATGCCAGCACACTGCAAAACTTCAGATACCTTTTATAAAGCAGAAGCTTTTTTTGTTCCTCTTCGTGGATCTCAGTTTTTAAGAGAGGTGAAGCGAATGACAAGTGAATGACAAATGCCAGTGCCTGGGAAAGAAAAAAAACGAACTAAAAAAGACATCCCCCAGCCTCCCCGCGACGAGTTTTCAAAATTGTGTTTTGCATTAAAATTGTCTCACTTTAAGACAGAAGGTTCTGAACAAAACAAACACCCCAAGAATTGAGAAAGCAGGGATGTGGAGGAGCAACTTGTCCCATTAGGAAACAGTCACCTATTTTACCGCGGGACCTAAAATATCCGACTCTGTAAACTACAAGTAAATTTGTTTAAGTATATATTATTTATTTGTTATGAAAAGAAAACAATTTGCAATATACACATAACTTACGTTCATATCACAGACAGCTCGTGACCTATGTCATTTTTCATGTTTATTTTAGACAGGTCTTAATCAGGCTTCTCCCAGGGTACTTCTCAGCTGCCACCAGAAGAATCCAAGTGCTACACTAACAGGTGCCAACCCCAACTCAACCAGAGCAGTCTGCTGCTTGGGTGTCTAGTGGAGGCACACTTCGCATTCACGTTTAAGTGGCTACCGAAAGGCCCCAGCACCATGCACAGAAATCTGATTCCCCAATGCTAGAGCTCAGGAAACTACAACAGAAGTGTATGTGTCTCAAGTTCATAAACTGTGTCTTCAAATCCAGTTGAGCATTTCTGTCATTCCCTGTCCATTGTTCACCCGGGGAGTTTACCACTCTGTTAAAGCAGATTGGCTGGCTGGGAAACAATCAAGCCGAAGGTGAACTGCAAATGCATCTTCCCCTTGGACAGACCTGGCATTCTCAGAGCTCTGGATGCGCCAAATAGTTCCAGAGTTCATCACAGCTCTGTTTTAAATGAGAACAAGAAAACATAAGCTACCGCATACCAGTTACAGTTTAAAATATCAGTGAAAGCAAGATGGCCTCCCTCTGAGTCATTGCCTCAGTGGAGAGTTACCCCAAGGGGGGGGGCAAACAAACATAACAATCTTGTATTGAATCTTCCATGTATAATTAGGACCTTCCGTATTAGGTTCCCATATTTATTTTCAATTATTTAACACATATTTATGTAGCTTTTATTATGCTCCACGGACTACCCTAAACATATTACAAATATATATTGTTCAGTCTCTGCAACAACCCTGTAAGCAAGACACTACAGACCAATGTCATGTTACTTCACAATTCAACGAGAGAGTCTGGTCATCTCTCCAAGTTCGTCTACTTCTACGTGCTCAATCTAATTTCAAGGATTGCCCATGCTTTCTACTTGTATGCCATCTTCCTTACTGTCCTGCGGGCCTGAAACTTGGACCCCATTCTTCCTTTCTCTCCCTCTCCAGTCACAACTGTAGACAAATTCTCAATTCTCTACCTGCCTGCCACTGGATTCAGGTATAAACTCCACCACTTTAGGATTCTGCGAGCGCCTTCCTGTGTCTCTGCTGCCGTATCACTTACCCTCCTTCTTCAAAGAGTTCTCAGTGTTTCCTCATTGCAAATCAAACTGAGCATAAACACATGATCTTTTCATTACAGACTCTTCATAATAATATCTCACCCTCATTTCCCATAATTCCCCTTAGCACATCAAATATTCAGTCAAATTAATCTGCCACCACTCACCAAATATGTCTCCTAGGTGTCTACACTCTGATTTTTCTTGGAAGGTTTTGTCTTTCTGCAGTCTCTCCTTGCAGTCACCTCCACTTACAGAAGGTCCACAGACTGCCCCAAATTATGTGTCTAAGTTACTTCTGTGAAACTTTTGCAAGTTTCCCTATCTCCAACCATTCTCTCTTCCTGCCTTCACCCAGCCCCTCCAGACCTGGTTGCCTTCTTATACCGCATGCAGTATCTGTCTAAGAAATATGTCTAAGACTATGTCATTCCATGACCAAAGTGAGACTTCATTCTGGGACTGTCAGTACTAACCATCATCCTTGACATGAAAAATGGAGTAGAGAAAAGAAAAATGAATGGATAAAGTTGTGGGCATTTTTGTTGCTTTCATAGTCTGCTTCCAGGATTTGGAACACAAAGGATCTTTTGAACTGTAAAGTCACACCTAAACAGTGACTAATAACAAATGGGACTGCATTAAAAAATGCACATCAAAGAAAAGTATGAAAGAGAGGGAGTAAGAAGGGGGAGAGGAAGAGGGAGAAAAAGAGAGAGTAACCTAGTTAAGAACTGAACCACTGAAATTAGCACATAGTTCTCAAAAATTAAAGTAGAGATGACCAGTATAAAGACCTTGGGAATTAGGAAATGCAAATTAAAACTATCTCACAATTCTACTGCAGACCAATTAGAGTAATTATGATTAAGAAAGCAAATGGCAATGAAAGATGAAAAAGATGTGGGGGAAAGAATGCTTTATAAACTGCTGGAGGGAATGGAGATCCAGCCACTATGGAAGTCACTATGGGACTAATTAACAGAAAATGACAGAAGCCACATATGACTCCACTAGGTCACTTCTGTGTATCGCTACTCCAACATACCAGCCATACCTACACATCCATGTTTATTGTAGCCCTGTTCATAATAGCCAACAACCTGTTCAGATAATCATAAATCTTCCACCAAACGACTGGCCTCCATGCTGTCTTAACATAAGCAACATAGGCTTTCTTGTCGCTATTTCCCTCTTCGGGGTAACTTGTCATTCTTTCACACTGTAATCTAATTGTTCTCCAGCTTTAAAAAAAGGTGGTTCATATCTTCATGCTTACCCATGACCCTCCTGACTTTTCTGTACTATTTTCTCACACTATTCATGTTTCTAGCTCCTAAGATTAATACATAGGGTTAATCAAAGAAAATATGGTGCAAACACATTGGAGTTGTATTCAGCCCCAGAAAGAAAATGAATCGCATTATTTGCTGGAAAGTGGAAATAACTAGAAATTATCACATTAGACAAAGCAAGTCAGGTGCAGAAAGACAGTATTGCATACCTCCTCTCTCATTTGTGGGTTCTAGAGCTCTTATAACTATTGAAAACATTTATTCAAATGTGTGTGTGTCACAAATACATCATTAAAAACAGAAGAGACACTAAGGGAGGAGAGGAGACAGGATGGGAGGAGAAGGGGCACAAAGACTGAAAGGAGGGAGGGGAAGAAAGGGACAAGTTGTTCGAAGTCTATAGTAGACAGAAAAGAGACTGTCTCTAGCATCGTGAGTACTGAACACAACCCATTAAGAAGCTGTGAGAGAAAAGCAGTTTGTGAGGGGTGCAGGAGGATGTGGAAATCAAGCAAAGGAAAGAAGCTACCTGCTGCAAGTCACATTTGCATTATTTGCTCCTGACAGTAGTTCCTCATGTGGCAGCCAGCCAGCATAACTGAAGGGACACAGTGGAGTGAGTTGGTCCTTCATGAAGGTCGCCAATCTTTAGAGACACTTCCCCATGGCTTACAGATTTCTGTTCCCCTGACCCTTCCCCATTGTGATCTTACAGGAACCAAAGAACACGTAGAAAACATAGGAGAAATGCATCAGGATGTGTGGACTTGGGGGAGGGGGAGAGAATGGGGAGGCGGCGGTGGGGAAGAGACAGAAATCTTTAATTAATTAATAAAGAAAGAAATACATAAATTAAAAAATAAAATAAAATCATTAGATGTAAATTAAAAAAAAGAAATAAAAATAATTTATGGTTGGGGTTCACCACAACAGATGTAACTGTATTAAAGGATCGCAGTATTAGGTAGGTTGAGAACCACTGATATAAAGAATCCCAAAACCTGGGTGGTTAAAAAAAAAAGGAAAGAAAAAAGAGAGTAAATTATTTAACCACAAAAATATGATGATGCTCTGTTAGGCACCAAATGATCAACGAATACCACATAGTGCAGTCATAAATAAAATTTTAAAAAGTATGTCTCAAGCCAGTTAAGAGGATGTGGTCACTACAGGTTGGGAAGAGCAGAGGGAGGGCTGGGTGGGAAGGGCTGATGGAGGGATGCTGAAATGTAGCCAGACAGGCACCGGAAGCTTTAGTGGGCTGCACAGTAGTGCAGCTATAGATGACGCCGATGCAATGTGTGTTTCTAAGTGCTAATTGTTATGGTGTTGGTAGCAAACATCCCCAGGTTCCTGTGGTGACGGCTTGGTCCCCAGACAATGGTGCTGCAACCAAAGAATGAACTGTGAACCAAGTTCACAGCTGGGTAGATGATCAGAAAGTGGGACCTTCTTGAAGGAATTTGGTCTTTGGGGTGTGACTTCAAGGGGATCTTGTCCTCACCTGTTCTCTTTTTCTCTCTGCCCTTCTGTGACCTTCATCCATGATACACACAACCTCAGCATAGCCCAGAAGCAACAAAACAAGCAAAACAAACAACACAAACCATCCCCCATCCCTCTTTCAATATGCCCTTCTCAGGAACTTTGTCCGTAGGGATGAAAAGTAGGCTCGGGTGCCAATAGAAAGGCTGTGGGTTTTCTCCATAAAGAAAGAACAAATGCTTAGGGATTTAAATGCATTTTCCCTGACATTTCATAACATACATATGTCTCAAAACATTAAGACTGTCCCTACAGAAGTCCATCTTAAATATCCATGTAAAATAATTTTAAATTTAAAATATAATAATCATCTAATCTACATGGGAAGTAGAAAAAGACAAGATCTCTTGAGTAAATTGGGAGCACGGGGACCATGGGAGAGGGCAGAATGGGAGGAGAAAAGAAGGGAGAAGGTGGAGAAAAATATATAACTCAATAAAAAAATTAAAAAATATAATAATCAACTTGATGCTTCTTACTTCCTATGGTATACGAGTCAACAAGCAGATACTTTTCTAGATTATTCTGAATTTCCCGCACTGTCCTGTGATAGCTACCAGCAATCTCACTACAGGGGACAAAGGAAAATGTGTCCACAGTCAGCCATAGTGAAAATCGAAAGCACAGTCTCAATTCGGCAGGGCAGAGGCCAATCCTGATCCCTTCTCTTGTATGATAGCCAGAGTGACATGCTGAAGTAATTTTTAAAGCCACCCCCCAAAGGAAGAGTCACTAGTTTTCATATGATGCGCACAGCGAGAATGTTCCTTTTGTTGACCTAAATCTCTTTCCTCTGGAGAAGAAAATGAGATCGGGGTTGAGCCTGTGGCAGTCCCGTTACAGATACACTTTTCTCTGAGCGCTCATCGTTCCCTAGAGTTCCCTTGTTTTGATTCTGTTACCACCATCACGCCTAGTCCCTCTCTTGTGGGTAGCAGAGGCAGAAGGACAACAAACACTTTGTTTCTCTTCTCCTCAGCTCAAAGCAAACAATTTTTCTCCTTATTTTTCTTAGCAGGATTGAGATAAGCAGATGTTTTAGAAGTAAAATTTACCAAAAACCGATGACTGTCCAAGTGAAAGTAAAGTAGAAACAGCTCCGAGTGGGTAACTGCTTTGACTGTGGTGTGTGTGTGTGTTGTGGTTGTTGTCGTCATTGTTGGTGAGTGCGAGGTCATTTCCACATGACAAAAAAGAAATGAACACATCGACGCTCAGACTGACTAAGACCCTCATCTCTCCCATCCTTTCTGAAGATTCAGTGCACATGTGCCAGGAAGTGCTATGCTGCATTTGTAAGCTCCAAAGAGGATGAGCAGCCAGGCAACTCTCTCCTTCCTCTCAGCACTTAGCTTGTCCCTCTCCCTCTGGACAACCACTGCTGAGTCCCCATGTGGAGCACCCCTTCTGAATGTTGTAACTTAACCTTCACATCAGTCATAGAGTTTCGATGGCTGAGATGTACGACCTGCTGAAATGCTGCCTCTAAGTCCCATCTACTGCTGGAGACATTGACAAAGGCTACCAGTACTGAACTACCGGAACCAACCAGCCTGAGGCTTCCAACTGCTCATGTCCCACCTCACACGGCTCTGTCGGGCCCTCAAACAGCATTCCAGTTCGTTACCCCTCATCAGCTGCTGAGATCACTATTGTTAGGGACTCAAGGTTGATGTCAGGTTGCTGGTGTAACAGAGGCCTAGGATACAATTGCATCTTACTCCTACATAAGGACACAGCTGATAACAAGCTCTCCTACCTCCCATGTCTATTGAGTGAGCCGGTACAAGTCTATATTTTCCTCTTCCCAATCTACTCCTTCAAACTCATCCTCCATGTTGCCCTTCTTTCTTCACCTTCCCACCCCATTCTCTTTACCTGAACCATCAGCCACCTCCCTTTCTCCCATCACTTGGTGAATATGCCATTTTCCCAAGACCTTTCCTTAGAAAACTTGCAGTTCCCAGAATTGCTCACCCGTGTATATCTCTTTCTCTCTCATAAGCTGGCAAGAAAATTTGTCTTTTTTTTTTTAAGATGCATGGCTCAGATTAATTACCATTTTGAACATCTTGTAAAATATACTATAGTGAGAAAACAAAAAATAAAATAAAATAAAAATCAAGCCCCAAGTGACACAGACCCAGGGCAGCAGGGTATAAAAGTGATAAGAGAAGAACATATTTTTATCTTTGTGGGGTTCACTGCCAGCTTCTCAGAAATTTCTAGAGACAATAAAACCTTACTACCTTAACAGCCTTCACGATTTCTCTGAGCAAGAAAATGTCTGTTGTCTAGAACAAAAAGACAGAAGAAAGTCCCTGGGTAAGAAGGTTTCCTTGGAGGTCAGCTCCCGAGAAATAGGTAAAACATTAGCAGTTAAAATGAGGATCGCTTTGCTTTGTCTCCAGAAAAGAGAACGCGATGGGAAGACGATGGGCTATAGGCTAAGGAGTAGGAGCCAGGAGCAACAAAATGGAGACACAGCTGGGTGAGATGGCACGAGGGTAAGGAACTACTGTGGTCAGGCTGCGCTGAGTACCTTCTCAGGGTGATGCTGCTGAGGACCTTCCAAGGGTGATGATGCTCAGTACCTTTTTAGGGTGATCCCTGTTCATCCCAGGAATACCATCATTCAAAGATTCTTCTATTCTTCCAAAAAGAACAATAAGAAAGCCATATTTATTGGGAGACTATAGGGAAAAAAACTGGTTAGAAACAATGCAAAAGCCAGGAAATAGTGATGGCTACTATTTCCTATCTGAGATACCTTGAGGAGCCCTCCAATGGTCTTAATAAAGACTATGATGTTGATATTCATTCAACAGTTCTTTGTTGATAAAAAAAATATTGGCCAGAATCATTGTTTTATTGGTGTGGTCTTTTGGGTCCTTTGAGAGCCCAAAGAAAGATGCAACACATAGAATGTGCCCTGCTGTATGAATTGTGTGCTTTTCACATAGAATGTGCCCTGCCGTGTGAATTGTGTGCTTTTCACCGTTTTGCTCACTTATTTGAGCCTTGTTTGTCTCTAGAATACTCATCCAATAATACTCAACACAAATAATGTTGTCTGGACACTGCTAGAGGCATCGTGTCTGCCACAGCCAGAAAGGAGCAGAAGAGGCAGCCCAGGGATTCCAGTCACACAGTCCCCGCAGGTTCCAGACCTTACCGGGGCTTAGGAAGCAGGCACTCAAAACCTGGCTCACCTCCACTGGGGTGGCAATAGCACGGTGCTTGTTTTATATCTATATTTTTTTTATCATCATAGAAACTTCCTCCCAGAAGGTCAAGGATGTTTGCCATGCCTCTTGCACACTAATCTCTTCCTTCCTTGCTTTGTCTGTCCTCCGTGTCTCTCGCCAAAAGCATCATTAGGCAAACCAGAACAGAAGGTGGCCGGAACCTGGCCTCTCTGTCTGCCTCCCAGAGCTCCCCATCAGAGCGAGGGCCCCTCACTGAGTCTGGCATACCACACTCAGTCTGGAAAGGATGCATGCCATCTGCCCTAGACCCCTTTCAAAGGACTCTTTCCTCCTTGCTCGGTCTTATGGATGTGTAAGTCATGACCAGTTGGAAAAGAGGCAAGCTTGCCAACTTCAGCCTGGACAATAGAAGACCTAGGGTTGGAATAAAGCCTGACAGGATGGCGGGAGAGAGAAGGCAGATATAGGTCAGTGTCTGCTTTTTGGAATCAGAGGTAGACAGTACTGTGACCCTGGACAGCTGAGCACTTCACCCAGGCCTCTGACAAACACGTAACAGAAACGGGCAAGAACCAGACGTGCTAGGGCTCTTGGAAATCCTTGACTGCAGCATCCCGGATGTACAGTGGGGATGCTGAGCCTCAGAAAGAGCATGGTCTCGTGGGAGTAGCACAGTTAGGGCTGTGGGATCCTCCAGATCCTCCAACCACTCTAGAGTGACATGCCAAGGATAATCTTAAGATATGTATGTTGGTTCTAAGTGATGGTCTTGGGGAATCTGTCCCTCATTCCAAAGATCTTAACAGCAGAGCAGCTGTGGCTTCTAGTCAACACCATTTACCTCAAAATAACGTCCATGGTCCAGATATTTCCTAATCTCTTCCTTGAAATAAAATGCACTTGTCTAGTTTCATGCAATTCTATGCTTCTTGCAGCCATCAGAGGAAGGACTGACAGACAGAGGCCTTACAGCAAGTGTCAATGGTGCTATTAAATTGGTGCACAATGGTGGCTATGAAGAAATCCATCTAGTCACCAAACTAGGAGTTGAACCCCATGAACACCTTTCCAGATCAATGCTTGCCAAATTCTGAATGGAAGGGACCTAGCTGGATGGACTGGGACAGTGTCATTTGGTACAGGCATTCCAAATGTCGACATGGAAGACACTCCACCCTTCCAACTGCTCCCTCACAAACTTGCATCGTGACCTCCGGCTCCTTCTCACATGGATAGCCAGTTCCCTGTAACATGGCTTGTTCCGCTCCATAAGATAGCATGTAGCTCACTGCTCTAACCAATCGCAGCAAAGATAATGAAGGAGAACATCAGCTTCCCCTGCGCAGTTCTGAAGATCAACTGTCTGCAAGGATGCACTCCAGGGAGACCTGCAAAATAATGTCTTTGATTTTTCTGACTTCTAGAAGCCAACTTTTCCCCCTGGGTCACAATTCCTGTGTCACCAAGGCCCATAGTGCAGCATCTCCACTGCTTCTCCTGTTTTCGCTCTTCTTACCCCCAGTTGTATTGAGGTGTAATCAAAAAGGAAAAGTGTACGATATTTGCAATTAGGTGTGTCCTGTATAATGACTGCCACATCAAGCTAAGTGCAATGTCCACCACTTCTCTTATAGACGTTTCTGTGAAAGAAGAACCCTTAAGATCCACATTTTTTTTTCAAAATTCAAATATTTAACTAAGTCATTGTGGTAGTTATTAAATCTCCATAACTTGTACACTCTCCGCAGACAAAATTCTGTACCCTGGAGGAGACTTCTCATTTCTCTCACCTGAGACACCCGAATAGGTATATCGCTAAATTCTGATCACTAAATTCTCCTGTTTCTGAGTTTATCAACTTTAGGCTCCACAGAGAAGCAAGACCATGTGGCTCTGTCCTTCTGTGTCATAGCTGGATTGTGTCCCTTAGTAAAATGTCCCCCAGGCCTATCCTCAGTGTTTCAAATGACAAGATTTCTTTTGTTTTTAGGATTCCATCCCATTCCTCTCTCTGTCTCTCTCTGTGTCTCTGTCTTTCTGTATGTTTGTCTCTCCATGAGTCTGTCTCTGTCTCTCCTTCTTTCCTCCCTTCCTATGTCATCTCTTTCTTCCGCTGATGACGTCTTCATCCTGCTTCATCCTGCCCACCATAAGTCACTATGATCACCCTTGAGACCACATTACGTCCACCACAGCCCAGAAGAATTCCCTCAACTCGAGGTGTTTAATTTAATTGCATCTACAAAGTCTTGTTTACCTTACAGTTTCCAGGTGTCAGGACGCAGACATGTTTGGGGACAATTACTCAGCCCACTGCACAGGAACGTTCTTGGTTTTTTTTTTTTTTTTTTCAGCGCCTCCACAGACACTACCCTCCACGTCTTAGCCTTCATTGCAGTAGCCTCTGAACCAGAGCCCCTACCTTCCCGTCCTCCACGCTTATGAATGTAAGGCTGCCCATACCAGTTTTCTACTCAGAGCATTTTATGAGCTCCAAAGTCCCATGATTCAACTCCCTTCCCATGTCCTCCCGCTGCTCCTTCCTTTGATCCTCCACCTCCATCACACTGGTTCACCCCCAGTACTTGAACACGCCAGGTGACCTGGTGTCTCAGGGAGCCTGGGCTGCTGTTTCCTCTCCCAGCACACTGCCTCCACAGTACCCGTAGCTTTCCTTCTTACTACTTCCTCTACCTAGTTCCCCACCCCCATCACCCATTTTCATTCCCTTTCCTCTTCAGGTAGCAATTCCGACGTCACTGTCATAGCAGGACTGACTTTCACCAATCAAATGAAAATGACTCTTCCCATAGCACAGACGTCTCCCTATACGTCTTTCGTGGTACTTACCTGCTAGCATCTCCATCACCTGCTATTACAAGACAAGGTTGAACTATCTCCAATTCTCTGCCTCACTCTCCCATCCCACAATACACAAAGATGGGTACTGTGCCAGGACAGTACTTTCGCCTAACGTTCTCGCTGTAAAATCTCCACCCCTGAAAGTACCAAGAATGAATCAGCACAGACTCGGTAAGTAAACAAATGAAGCTCCTTAACCTCTCTAAATAGATGAATAAAGTCATTTCTTGTCACCTTCACTTCCACAACTTTAAAAGGGGGATGTTCCCATATAATTTGCCCGTTTTTCAGATATTTTAGCCATCCATGAGAGTCTCCTGTTCAGCTCCCAGCCCTGTGACTTCCTTCTGGGGAGTTGGTGAGATGCCGTACCTGCCCAACATCTGGAAGAAAAAAGCCACGCCACTCTACACTTCCGGCACACAACTGACGGACATGGAAGCTAGGATTGGCTAACCAGGTGCTCGTGCCCAGACTGCTGTGTGGATAGGAATGAAAAGGAGTGAAGTGGCTATGGGAATGGCCATTGGCATCCAAGAAGATGCTGTACAAGTCTATCAGTTATAGATGGAAGCAGCCCATAGTACCAGGTCCTCTACAGTCTTGACCTCTTAGCTTACCTTGGCTTCTGCCCATGGTTCACATCTTCTCCTGCCCTCTCTCTAATCAGTGAGCCTTCTGTCCCTCCCAATACTTTCCTCTGTTGTCCGGAGCTGGGATTCCCATGGAACACTTAACAGGAGCCCTATGATGGGTGCTAACATTGCTCCACACTGATTCCATCTGCCGCTGAATGCCTATCTTCCCATAGATATGATGTATACACTTGAGTGGAAAGGCAGAACCATGGCCTGATGGGAGCAGAATCACCCAAAACACACAGCAAACCTGACGTCATACACCCCCTGACTGACTGACCCAGAGTTCAGGAGTGTGCATTGGGTTGAGACCATTGTCCAGTGCAGTTGACTCCCTGCAAGTCAGAACAGGGCTGTCCCTCCCAGCCGATCACACTGCTGTCCAGCCCTCCCTCCCCCATCCTGCTTACCCTCCTTCTGGAAGGGCGGTGTTTCAGAGCATGTCCTCAACACATGTGACCCACTCTTGGGCTCTGCTCTTAGGGAATCCAAAACAAAACAGACCTTGATGAATAACCGTATGATTGGAAGTGAAGTATTTATTTCAAAATCACATCTGTGCCTGGCAAGTTGAAGTGAAACTCGGTGAGTAATGATGGTTTGTGACCTTCCAGGAACTGCAAACCGTATGTGACACAATCCCCAACACCATCCATCTGGGACAGTGACAGCCAGGAAACATTTTCCTCAAGACCAAAGTTCTTTCTCTCTATGTATTTTATGTTTCCTCATACTTTTGTTCCTGTACCACAGCCATAAGGTAGCTATGGAAACAGCACTGAAAAGCAACTCTGCCTGTTCCTGGCTTTTTTGTGTCACCAGTGGGAACACCCTGAGTGGACAATGTGACTCCTGCACCATTACCTCCTGTAGGAAGTGAGAACCACAGTCTGCTTAGCAATCGCCACGTTTAGGGGCTGCAGAGATGGCTCAGTGGTTAGTGTGTGCTGCTCTCTCAGTACCCCCAATTCAGTTCCCAACACACATCAGGCATCTCACACTGCTACCCCAGCTCTAGGAAAATCCTATGTCTCCTGTCTCCATGGGTGAGCACACGTGTGCACGCACACACATACACACACAATTAATTGAAAATAAGATAAATCTTAAAACAGAAAGAAATGGCCACATTAATATGTTAAAAGATATTCCTAAAGCAGAATGCCCGTATGCCACTGACTGCCAAACAAGGGACTCAGCAACTCCGATGTGACTTGAAGGCACTGGCACAGTAGGGGGTATATCTACTTCTTGATGTAGAATAAAAGATGCAGCTTGCTGGTACAAAAAGAAAAGAATAGATTCTAAGTGAAACAGAAACTTACGGAGCAACTGAGTAACGCTGAAGATGAAACGCAGAAGCAAGAGCTCGGGCTCCGGCTGGCTCAGTGGGTAAGGGCACTGTTGACCAGAGCCTGATCCCTGAAACCCATAGGGAGTTGATTTTTGGGGGGCCACCAATCAACTCCCAAATAAAGACATGGAGAATTATTATTAATTTTGACTGCTCAGCCTTAGCTAAGGCCTGTCCCACTAGTTTTTTAAACTTTATTGTACCTGTTTCTATTCATCTTTGCTTTGCCTCAGGACTTTTTACCTTTCCTTCACTCTGTACGTCCCACTTTCCTGCTTCCTCCGTGTCTGTCTGGCTGGCTGACCCCTGGCTGTCTCCCTGCTGTTTCTTTTTCTTTCTTCCCCTGGGCCTGAATTCCTCCTCCTACTTACTCTCCTTGTCTGGAAGTCCCACCTATATCTCCTTCTCCACTTTTGGCCAGTCAGTTTTATATTAGACGAATCATGTGTCTCCGGCAGGCAAGGCAAAACAGCTTTGCATAATTAAACAAATGCAACACATCTCTACATAGTTACACAAACATTCTGAAGCAGAAGCAAATGCAATAGAACCATACATAGTTAAACATCTTTGCATAGTTAAATACTCCACAACACCAATATAAAGGTGTGGAAAGCAAACCAGTCCCACAAACTTGTCCTCCCCCCTTAAACACGTGTACCATAGAAGACACATGCCCCCACATATATCATACACACAACAAAAACAAAATAATAGCAACAACAATAATTTTACAAAAAGAACAGGAGGCTGGCCTTGATCCCCTTCAACAGAGAACATAGTGAGACAAACACATCTGTTTGTGCCAGATTACACTCCCCTTCTAGAGAAGGATGCTGGGAGATTGGTGAGCAAGACTTATGGGGGTCCTGGTGAAGCCGAAGGGGCCCATTTCCACATCTATGTGCATCCTAGGAACAAATTCTCCATTCCTTGGAGTCAACGGGTTTCTCTTTCTTACAACCAAAGTAGCACAACAGCATCAGTGACTAAAGACGACACTATGTCCTATTCCTCATCCCTTTGCCACCCAGAGACTCTGCATATTTGGAGTGAGACTGGAGTGTCTAGGGAGCATCTTTGGTGTCCTTACTGCACATTTGCTGCTGAAGTGAGAAGACAGTAGCCGGGGTATCAGCTACATCTCGCCACTTGCTGGGTTTTCCCCAAACTGGAGTCACAAGGGCCACACACTTCCGGGGTCTGCGTAAATGTGAGTTCTTCACTTGCGCTTCCATAGGTTGCACTTACCATTGGTTGAAGATGACTAAGCAATTTTAATCAGCCATCAAAGTTTGGCCATTTTCGTGAAATACTTGAGACCAAACCAATAAAAAATAATTCAAGGCATTGTCAGCAATTTAAGATTCTAGAAAATCAAGTCAAGCCCCTATTCACAGACAGGATGACTGAGGTCTCGATCCCAGCACATTCCTGGGACAGGCAAGCAGAGCTGTCTAGAGATGACCGAACACTGTCCATCTCTTTATTCACATCTGTCCATCTGTCCTCAGGGAGCTTCACAGAGAAGTGAACAGCTGCAGCAGGAGGTGAGGAGCCCACGCCCGTGAACCTGTCCACCTCAGCGACACTCACCTGAATCATTCCAGGGTGTTATTTACAGAGCCCAAACATCTCCGCTGTTTAAAGTGACCCTTGTAAGTGAAAAGCCATAGAAAAGACAATTGGTCATATATGGTGGGCCAGGACACAGGGCAATCACTTTGCTTTCCTTGCTCCAAAGAGTTCGGTTTGCTGAAGGGAGGCAGGCACGAAAATAAAGAGCTATAGAACAGACCAGAGTAACAGAACAGGAGACTCTCTAAGTCATCGAAAGCAGGAAGCTGTATTACATTTCCGTCTCCACCAGTGAAGGCTAGAGCAGCCCCAAAGCATTAGCTGTAAAGTGTGATATTCACTTGCTTAATGTTTATTGAACTTGGCAGCAGCCATATAAAAGAACACTGGGCTAGGAGCTCTCCGGGAAATAGCAATGAACCTACAGGGAGATTCACTGTCAAAGATTCGGAGTGGGTTGAAGATCCACTTCCACAGCGTGGAAACCACTGGGCGTGCACCAAAGCGTGCACCAGGAAAAGTCACTGAATGAGTTAGCATCTCTGTGTGAGGGCCGCCAAGGAAAAGCTGGGGGCCGGGTGAGAAGAGGTGGCAGATAGTGGCCAGATGGCAAGAAGGAGGAAGTTCCGGACACAGCCTTGAAACAGAGAAGCTATGTGGGAAAGTGAGAGCAAACTGACCCTGCTGTGCTGAGAGAGTGGGCCAAGCGTGAGTAAAGACAAGGAAAAGGAGGGAGCATCGGAGGGAAGACTGCTTGGTGCGTGGGAACCGGTGCTTCGCGTCAGGAAGTGCGTGCGGGAAGAAAATCTTCTCTGCCGTCAGGAAGCTGCTTACTCCTGGACGAGTATCAGCCTGAAATGTCTCACCTGTGGCAAAGGCCGTGCAGCAGCCACATGCCGTCACAAAAGAGAAACTGCTGCAAATTGGGGTCGTGCAGTCACAGCGGTCTGCTCAGGAGTCCTGACCAAGTGCCGTTCTTAGACGGAACACAGCAGGGAGCGCTTCTCAGGACTGCGTCACAGACAGTCTGTGGGTTGGGGAGGACACAGGCTTCAGATACTGACTATGAGTTGATACAAGGAGTGGCAGACAAAGGATGCTTAATAGAGGCTGAAGAGATGCATGATTGCCACCTTGCTCTCACAAAATAAAGCTAGAAGCTAGGGCTGGGGGCATACAACTTGTTTTTGGAAACTGAACAATAAAAATAAAGATTGACATTCAACTAAATATCTAGGATTGCTCTGGGAGAGGGGATAAGAAAAGATCTAGGAGCTGATTTACAAATATCCTATGCTGCAGACTGGACTTAGACTTGGTAACCACCGAGGGGATGATCATAGTAGGTCAGAGTTTCCTTCCCACAGCGGCGGGTATCACATGCCGAGCCACCAACTTGTCGTAGACTTCACATGCACCATAGACGAGGGACACGGCTTTGGAGTGACTGAGAACTCTAACTTCAATCATAGCCACTGCATTTGTACGTGTTTCAGAAAACGGGCTTCCATTGGCAAACATCTGGAAAGCTGATGTGTGGATGCTGGGAGCCCTCAGTTTGATCACCAAAACCGGAATCCATTAGCATCTTGCTTAATGCCCTGGAGCAAACCTTCTTAGGCATTTCAAGGCTCCCAGGGTCTGCCATTCCTGTTCTCTCAGCTCTTTATGGTGTCTTCCTACCCATACTCCTTACCAACAAGTCAGCTACTAGTGACACTCCCCAAATGCCTGGTATGGATGTTCTCTATGTGTAGAAGGAGCATCCTCTTTAACACAGTGGTACCTACAAGGGATGCTTCAAGACTCAACTGGAAGGGTCCACCTGTACGTTCAGAGATCTTATGCTCTGATGCCACCTTGCACCTTTTACTTAAAATGCCTGTTTTTTTTTTTTTTTTTTTTTTTTTTTACATTAGACCGTGAGTCCCTCAAGGCTGGGAACCCTATTTTTCCATTGTTGCTTTGCAAAGCCCTTTTCTAAGTGGAGGTTAATTCAAGCTGCAGTGACAGGCCGTGACCACCAGATGGTAGTGTGCGGACATTTTGTCCCTCACCCACCACGAGGGAGCAGAAGTGTTTGTAACTAGTTGCCTTTCATCTCTGGTATGGCAGATAGAAAGAAACCTTTCCTTTCGACCGAACAGTCAATCTCACCTCCCTGAGTTAGAATCACAGGGGGCCACTGTGTTCCCTGTTTTCTGAAAGCTGCCCCGGAGGCCCTGCTGTGTTCCATGATACAGGAACTTAAGTTTTCCCGGGGTTGATCTTCACAAGGACAACGTGACCATCTTCTCAGCAACCGGGACGAATGGCCACCAACACCCACGGATGGTCAGCGTCTGTCGAGGTCCCAGAACTTCCTGCCCACAGCCATCTGCCAGACCCACTCGGCAAGCAAAAGTCAGCCAAGTATCCACTACATACTTTTCTTTTCAATTCTGTTACTGTGTTTTTGAACTGACATGGGATAGGTATACACATTTTTTGAGGTTCAGCATGGGGGTAGACACAAAAATACGCTGTGTAATAATCAAGAGTGTGGCATTTAGCGTTATCTATTACCCCAACCATTTATAGTTAGTTTCTTTACTGTGAGAAGGTTCTCCTCCTCCGGTGGGTATTTGGAATAACGCACGCACTATTCACCATAGTTACACAGTTATGCTGTAGAGCATCAGAATGCCTTCCTTCTCCCTAGCTATGCATGCGCCAGGCTCTCCCCGCCCCCCACTGTCTGATCGCCACTCTCCCACTGGAACTCTATGACATCAACTTGTTTTGATTTCACAGACGAGTGAGGTCATCTCTGCGGTATTTGTCTTTCTGGGCCTGGCTTGTTTCACTTAACTATGCCCTCCAGACTCATTCATGAGGCGGAAAAGTCAAGGATTGGGCCATTTTTAATGTCTAACTAATATTCTCCTGCGTATATACACATTTTCTTCATAAACGTTTCCACTGGCATTTACCCTTGCTAAGAATTCCTGGTTTTGTGAACAGCAGCAGCAATTTCCTCGGAATATGTAGCATTTTAAAATTAATGTCTTCCCTGAGGATTTCCCTGTTTCTTCATGGGTGAGCACAGTGCTGAGCAGCCAGGAGGGCGCTATGCTGTCTTTTTTTTTTCTCTCTCTCCCCAGGCTTGAGCTGAGAAGCAGCATAGACAGGGACTCCCTGGCCTCTTCGTGTGTCCTGATCTCTGGGCTCCCAAATGATGGAAGACAGACTAATTGAAGTGAAAAAAACTAAGAAAAAGAAGGAGGAAAAAAAGAAAGAGGAGGAGGAGGAGAAGAAAAGAAGAAGAAACATCCCATAGATCTCCAGATTACAGACAGCCCTAGGGCAAATGGGGCTAATCGCTTCCCTTCCTTTTTCCCAAAGTTGTTAGTCTGCAATCTTCTCTCGCCCCAGTACTTATTGGTATAGTAACCAGCACACAGAGACCAGAGAGAAGTGTTTCCTCCTGCCATAATTCTTTACAGTCCAACTCCGCCAAATGTGTCCTAAGCCTATGGTCCTGGTTAGTTTTTCTCTGGTACCTTGACATAAAAGTTGGAGTCAGCTGAGAAGAGGAAACCTCAGTTGAGAAAGCGCCTCCAACAGTATCGTCTGGAGGCAAGCTTGTAGCATCTTTTCTTAACTGAGGATTGATGTGGAAGGATCCAGCCCACTCTAGGCAATCTGTCCCAACACAGGTGGTCCTGGTTGCACTGGAAAGCAGGCTGAGAGCCAGGAGGACAAAGCCAGTAAGCAGCATTCATCTGTGGCTTCTGCTTCAGTTCCTGCCTCCAAGTGCCCGTGCTGAGTGTTGAGTTCCTACTTTGCCCCCACTTAAGGAACTGTGCCTTGGCATATGCGCAGAAGGCAAATAAGCCCTTTCCTCCTCAAGTTGCTTTTGGTCATGGACTTTATCACAGTAACAGACACCAAAATAAGAAAACGATAGACTGTTTCACCATTCGAGCAACCATATTTGAGTATGAAGCCTGAAGATTCCAAAGAGCCTAACTTCTCTTAACTAAACTCAACTCTTTTAGTTCTCAGGAAGTCTGGGTTCTTCTTTGGAATTGAGAGACTGAGTAAGGGCCCTCCCATGAACAAAATCCTACATTTCATAGCTCATATAGTGGGTTAGATGCATATGTGAAATAGATCAGGGGTCAAATTGTGGACTACACACATCCTGACCCCTTTCCTGTGGTTGGGTTCCATCGCCTATGCCAGGCTGAGCTTTCTTGTCAGCAAAAGCAGCTTAGAGGATGTTCTGTTAGATGACAACAGAGGTGTGTGTTCAGGAGTGCACAGTGCACAAAAGAAGTGTTGGCAATTGTCGCTGGCATTTACATCTTCAGACATACACTAGAGGAGGCACAGCTCCCTGCAAGTAATTCTTAATGTCACCGTCAGCAGATGCAGAAACACCTAGACCCCAACTCTCTATAAATCATACCAGGGCCCATTCTTTCTGCGAGATCCATGAAGAGTCTTTTCATTCTGCAAGACTAATGAAGTTAATCAACTCTGATTGGCTAAGAACAGGCAAATGAAGATACAACATTTAAAGTATACTTTCTGCCCTCAGTGAGCTCACAGTGTATGGGGATCTGCCCTTGGCAGTTCCAGTTCCATGCATGAGTGCACTACCCTGGTGCCCAGACATTCCAAAGCCACCCAGGAGAGACCCAGAGTCCCTGGTGTTCCTTAAGGACACAGCAAGGCCTTCATGAGCTAACCTTGGCCTTCCTGGCACTGTTTCTCCCAAATAGCATTTGTCTTTTGAGAACACATTATGATGTCTCAGACTTTTAACCTTGGCACCAGCTGTCCCTTCAGAATGGAATATCCCCTGCTGGGAAGTTGGAAAGGGCCCCAAATCTTCCTCATGACCTCTGGGAGACTACAGATTCCTTCTCCCTCAGCTGGGGTCTCACTGCAGATTCTGGCTACATCCTTTTACTTGTCCCCTGTGCAAAGCCAATATTCTGCAGCAGTCATACATAAACAAAGTCTGACAAACCCCTCCCTCAGCCAATGCTCAGCATATGGCAGTCCGTACGAGAAAAGCCAGCAAGCCCTGCAAAGGGTCTTTAGTCCCCAGCCTACCTAGATTCATTACAGGGAAATTGCTATACAAAGGCTTCTAACACCATCTAAATTTTATATCCTTCTATCCCCCCAAATTGAATTTGCTCTTTAAAAGAATGCATAATAAAAAATATATTGAACATACCAGAAATTTATTTAATATATATATTTTAAATATATATAAATATAATATATCATTTATTAAAGCATAAATAAATATATGACTGATAAATGCATTTTAAATTTACATAAAGTATATAATGATAAATATATTAATACTCTCATTTGCTTGAAATACCTTTGTATATACAAACTTCATTATCACATCTCCTTTTATATTTTTCCAATGTGCCCGGCTCATTGATCTCACTAGCACATGCGTCTGGGAGCTGATCATGAGATAAGCACTTCTCTGAGACTCGATGTCCCAAACTTAGTCCTGACGTGACCAGTACGGCGGCCACCTTACATCATACGCCCCACTTCGCTTTGCTGTACAAATGTCATTTCCTCTTTCCACACTCTCCGTCGTTTTAGCTATGACTCCTTAATTACCATAAGTGCTGTTAGTTTGTTGAGGACGTGCATAAAGCCTCGGCACACTTCCACTTGAGTTCTTGTGTTTCTCCGAAAGGTCAAACAAACCTGTTGCCATTTTACCTGTGCCTGAGACTGAACCGTGAGCAGAACTGCCTGCTCGGAGTTGCCTCGCTGTGGGTCATGGTCAACAGTCAGCCCTCCTTGTCATTCGTCCTACCATGTCATCACTGTGCATGTCTGTGGACTTCCCTTTTCAATTGACGTGTGTTTGAAGTTATTGATGAGGGACAGTGTGACAATTTGATTGAGATACACTGAGACTAGGGACCCACGCAGGAAAAGCACCTTTGGTGCTGAACACATTCGTGTTCGTGTTTCCTCTTTTCTATCTTATTTGATATATATACTTCATTGTTGTTAATTATACTCGCACCGCTGAGTTGTGCCAAAGAACACGAGAGCTTACTCATCCCGGAAAACCAGCGCTCTACACCCATGGATCAATGTTCTCAGCTTTTGAGTTTAGCTGGGTGCCATCTGCAGATCTGCGCATCCCTTTCTTTAAAATAACCAAGGTATTAACACAAACTATTGAAGAGGCAAAATAGCTTCTAGACCTTACGGGAGACCTCCTAACTAACATGGAAGTTCAGAGCTTCCAAGGAACCATTCTTCTTCTAAGAAAGAAGCAAGCGACTGGAGGGGCGTGCTCTTATCTCACCATCTGACCCAGTCCTAGCAAAGGAGACCATGACAAACCTAGTCTTAGTAGTTCCCCAGGCAGATCTACGGCCGAGGGAGAGGGACAGGAAACATGGTCACTATGGCGAACTCACGTTCACTCCTTCCTGGTAATCTGTGCCTTTCGTCCAGGATGTTCATGTGACAGTAAGTCAATGGCATGACACTCCTTCCCAAAATGTCATGAGCCAAGATAAAATAAAATAAAAACCCATGCTACACTGGCTTGACTTAACCTGTGACCAGAAGCAAAACGCTTCCCTTGTGAGGCCAGAAACCCGCTGTTGTCTCCCAGAGCTCTTGAGAGGCATACGAATCTATGCCCATAGCCACATGTCCATGTTAGCTGGACAGCAGAACCACCTGTGTCTTCAGAGTGCAGTGTCACATCGCTATTCCATGGGCCTCATCTTCTTTGTGGCCCATAGACCTCCCAGGAAAAGATGTAAACATTTTCATCTCCAAATGAAGGTCCAAAATACCTCAAAGTTAGTGGAACCAGGAGTCACCTGTAAAGCACGTGGTACTTGAAGACTCGCTCATGCAGCACTGTTTGCATGATGTAAACATGCTTTGTCCAGATAGGCAGGGGGCCATGGAGGATGCCTGGTCACTTATCACTATATGCCTATAGCCAACAGCATAACAAGAGCTCAAGAACAAAGGGAAGAATAATAATGAGAATGATCATGAGAGCATCTAAATTCATACCAAAATATGTACGTTAGGTTTTCTAGACGGGAAGTCTGGTCAGGAGAACATGGGTCCCTCGTGCTCTCTGGGGTAGGGTAAGAAAGCTATCAAGTGAAGCATTTGATAGAGACTGGAGAAAACTGCACTGGGGACCAAGGTGTAGGTCCTGGTAATGTCACCAGCCATATAAGCCAAGGCCCGGCAGCTCCCCTGTCAGCTGTCTGTGTCATTGGGAAAATTCTGCATCTTAACAGAGTTCTGTTTTCCAACTGATAGGAGACAGACGGCAGTTCAGATCTCCCAGAAGTGCTGAGGACATCAGATGAGACACAGGTTAGGAAATCTCACTGTGAAGCGAGTCTTATCTAAGGTCGGGCTGGGCTCTATCGAAGAGAAGAACAGGGGACTGTGCATATATATTTAACCCGTACTGACATAATCTCTGGGGCTAACTCAGGAAGATATTGATGCAGCAAAAACACTCAGCAGCCGCAGGTTGAAAAGACAGAGCATTTACAGCGAGGGGCAGCTGCGAGACTATACGCATCCTATCTGGGGGGCTCTAGACAGCCTCACGCAACACATCTTAAACTAAATCTGCCACCTTTCCCCCTCGAAGCCTGCTTTGCCTCCCAGGCCCCCTGTTTGTTCCTGACAGGACAGTATCTCACGTCACTTCAGCTTGAGATGTATATGCTCCTTGTCAGCCATAAAAGCAGGGAACTGTCTCCCTGCGCACTCTCTGGCTCTGAGTTTTAGTATCCTCATCTGTAGGACGATGGTAAGACCACCTGTCCCTAATCTCCATTCGCATCTTATGAGAATCTGTGGGATGAAGGGAAAGATCCCTGAAACCTGTAAAATGCAGTGAACGAGAAGGGTGGTCTGAGCCGTCGCAAGGGCGCCAAACCACCTGCCTCTGTGCGGCCCAGAAACCGGGTCACAAATCTCATCTTTAATAACACCAAATGTTATTGGTTCAAAGATTCGCAACTTCCACCGCTGTAATTGTGCTGTTTGTTCTTGAGCTCAATAGCTTGACTCTGTGGCATTTTGCTGCTGAGAGAATTAAGAAAATCATTCCCACATTAAAGGTGTAAAAATCTTTTGAATACATTAATGAGGTGGTAGGAAGTAGGCTGACATTAAAGGACGTGGAAAGTTCTCTAATTAAGCCTAGCTAATGAGTTTTTCCACTCTGCCTGAGCTCTGAGCCCGGCAGCCTGACAGGCCTGACTTCTGTGATCTCCATGAGAGCCAGCCCCCAGCATCTGAAGCCCATGTTCATCGTGGGCTGATTCATGCCCTCACACCTCTGGCTGAGGCATCCTCGTCGAGCAAGCTACACCACATGGACCATGTGGGACGGAGGTCTGAGCCTCCCGAGGCTGCTGACATCAAGTACCACAGCATCATGGCATTCCACCAAGGTCCGAAGGATGGCATGAAAACCATCACAGATACCGTGTCAAAGCTGGGACCAATGTGACAGAGGAAACGTTCTCTAACGGATTAAACCTCATTGTTCAGCAATAACTGAAGATGGAGTGCTGGGAGAATACAGGGATACTGAAGTCAAGGACTCTGCACGTTTCTAAAAGCTTACAAACCGGTTGGGGAAATAGTTGTGTTTGGAAATAACATTAAGAGACAATTCAGCATATCGCAAAATTACCATACTATTCATCGCCTCAAGAGCACCAGATGTGTCAACCCCTTGGCATATTTTGCAAAGTCACTTACGATCTGGCCCAGGTACTCTTTCCACTTCTGTCCATTCGCGATAAGGTGAGGTCACCGTCAGAGCATCCTGCCTTTGGCTTTGTAAATCATATCTCCTGGTATCTTTATTGACTTTCATAGACCTGCCAGATTCTCTGCTGTGTGACAACTTGTTGGATATATTCCCTGGTGCTGTGATCCTACGTTGTTTTTTAGTAGATGGATGGATGAATTTTGGACTAGAACACTTTCTCCAGTTTGACCTGACCTCCCAAAGTATTCTGCAAACATTGGAGGAGCATGGCCTGTCTGCACTTTGCTGTCGCATACACCTTCTGTGCATTTGTTTTCTGCTTGGAGAATCAACTGTAAAATCGATAATTTTAGATAGATAGATAGATAGATAGATAGATAGATAGATAGATAGATAGATAATAGATAGGTAGATAGGTAGATAGATGATAGATAGTATAGATGGATAACCAAGGCAGTTAATCTCCTAAATAATTTTCCCTCCACAACATTATGCAGGGCCCTGTTGGCATGGAGTTTAGCCCACCACTTAAAGTATAAAATGATTAATTTAGAACTGCTATTTCTGCCTATTCCAAGGAGAGGTCCATTTATATAGATAGCACATGATGCACGTGTGTGCATGTAGGTCCGCTCTGCAGCTGTGCTGGAGGAAGCAGGCAAACCCACACCTATTAACCGAGAGGTCCAGGCAGCCTCACATCCATTCAGACACTGTGCTCAGCCCACCATGCGGTGTCAAGGGCAACACAGACATGATCAAGTACATGCCAGCCTGCAGTGGTGCTCAGCACTGCCACACGAAAGAAAGCTGGTGTGGAGTGTAGATTGCTTGCGGAGTGAGCAATCCCCTGGAAAAGAACAACAGATTCAACCTGCATGCCCTGTTCTAGGCGCAGGAAACATTTGCATTAAAGAAAACACAAATGCTTCTTTATTTATGAATATTAAGAGCACCTTAGAATGGCCACTCGTCCTGGACACTTGAGGGTTTAAGACAAGAGAGAAAAAGCAAACAAACAGAAGGTGATACTGTGGGGAAGACAGAGGCACCTGATCTCAGGATGGAGATGGCAAGCAGGGCGTGGTCAACTCGAAGGTCCTCCATTGATGGAGGCAAGTGTAGGGTTCAGGTAGTTAATCCTCCCAAAAGCCCTCAGCTCCAATGGCATTCTTGGGTCCTTCCATTTCACAGGTGATAAGACTCTAAACGTCAGGTGTCCAGGGTCTCCAAGCTATGGGGGATGAGAGGAAGGCTTCCATCCTAGACTACCTAACTCTAGAGTGTATGAGTGTATGCTGCTAGCCACAAAGACTGCTGAAGCTCTGTCCGACTCCAGCTATTCTGGTATTCCTAGAATATTGAAATAGTGAGAAAAGAAATTAGATAGTCCCCAAATGTAATTAACAGCACTGTGTCCGTCACCTCCCCTTTGTCCTCCAGTGGAATCCCTGGGCTTGCGACTACAGACCATCCAACCAAGTTTCAGGCGTGTTGCGTGTCAGTGTGTGTATGTGTGCACAGCTCTGACAGGGCTAGTTCATTTCAAGTAACCAAGTATGTCTTTGGACAGCTCTTGTCAAGATCCATAGAAGCGCCAATTCCAAAAATATGTTCCTTTAGTGGTTTTTTAGGGTTCTCTTCTCTGCACGGATTGACAATGTGGTAACAAGAGACATTCGGGAGACTGGATTTAATGCAACCATATGCTAGACAGAATGAGAACCCATATTGCAGCAGGCCAGCCGGTACATTTCCATGTTAACAGAAGCTTGATTGCAAATTACATTTAGTCTCAACAGCTCAGTTCACTGCACACAGATGCCATGGGGGACTGTAAAGTTAGCGAGATGTGGGGGAGGACGACTAACATTTTTTTTTTTGAAAAAAAAAAATCCTTAAGCTGAGAGAATGCCAGGGAGCATCAGCGCTGATGCTCAAAAGAAAATGCTGCTATAATTGTTTTGCCAGAAAAGGAAAAATAATCATTGTCGCGAGTTGTTAGTCAAATTATGAATACGAGCCTGGCTGGTAATTGTCTGATAATACAAACAGTGATATTAGGCCTGTCAGATGCTGCGCGCACTGCTTGACAGCTAACATGTACTCGCTCCCTGAACGAGGAGGCGCTCCACCGCTTCCAACAGGCAGGCAGACCGAAGGGCGGTGATTAAGGAAAATGTCGCTGGATTCTGGCCTCTTGTCCAGAGCTGGAACGGAGTCAACTTCCTGAAGTGTGGTCAACATCTCCGTGCTGGGGAGAATCTGTGTAATTGTGGAAAGACACAGTGTGGGTTTGAGTTGCAAATCTGTCTCATTTGCCGGGTAGCCCTGGGTAACCTCTAGCAACACAGGTTTTTCCACTTCTAAAATGGAAGTGATAATTTCCTACCAAGGTCCTCCTCCTCCTCCTGGGGTTATCGTGCGGGTCTGCTCAGAACTTTGCATGCCAGCATACACTAAGGCACATGGTACTCACTGAAGGTGGGACGAGAAGTTGTCTAAGTGGCTGGGGTTTTGTTTGTATTATTTTAAGTGAAGAGCTATGATGATCTCTTGGCCACTTTCTTGTGGTGGAATAGATTTTTTTTAAAATCTAAGTATATCTTTTAATCAGAATTATCCATCTAATCTCCCTCTTCCAAGAATCTGACCATGTAGAAACCTCTCTGATTTGCTGATCCTAGGCCTTATCTGCTAGGGGAATCTTCTAAAGGCTTTGAGTAAGTTCTGTCCTGTCCTGAAGAGGCCAGAATCCAGCGACATTTTCCTTAATCACCTGTCCTGTGTTGCATAATGTCTTCATTCCCTCCCTGTTCTGATTCTCCAGATTTTGGGTTGTGGCAGAGACTACTGTACGTTTTCCCCTTCGGTTTCCCAGGTTAAGTATGGCCATGTTGTAGCCAGAAAAACTAGGGATGAAGTAAGATAATTCCAGACCTCACCTTTAAACTTTCGATTTGTGTACAATGCTTATATTATTTATATCCATCCTTCAGCCGAGTGGGAACAACATAGAAAGAAAGGGGAGGAGGGCAAAGCCAAAGCTGGAAGAGACCTAGGCCTCTGGGTACTCTCTGAAAGCTAAACTCCTCCTCCATGTATGGGCCTGAGAAGTGAACAAGAAACAAGGGTCCATTTTCCCAGTCCTCCGAGATCAGCTGGCTGACTCATAAAGTAGCCAGGTCAGCCTAAAATCCAAGCACTCACCAACTTTGAGTCACTACACAGAACTCTGTTACCAAAAGCACAAGCAATACCGTACTGTACTCCCAGAATGCACCAGGACTTACAGCCCTATCCCTTCTTCTCTCTACCCATACACACACACACACACACACACACACACACACACAAGACTTCCCAGCCCTATCCCACCTTCTCTCTACCCATTCACACACACACAGGAAATAAAACAACAACAACAAAAAAAAAAAAAACAACCTTGTCCTTGCTATGGGAAATGTGACTTGATTAGGAGCAACAGAACAAGCTGTGGTAGGCATGAAGGACCCCCTCACTCAGGCCAGCCTCTCTCTGCCTCTGCCACCCAATGCCCACCTGGCACCATGGAAGAACCCTGCCCCTGCCGACCATTTGTTTAAAGGTATGAGCTGAAGCTGTAGCCTGTCCACACCTGACTTCTGCATGGCCAATCAACCAACCGTTCTGTTCTCAGCGGGATCTGGATGTTCAACAGCCAACAACTCTCTTCTGGGGTTCACTGTCATACACAGCGGCGGCTGCTGTTCGCTGTTCGGGTCTGAGGGCTCTCCTCACCCCAACGCACATTCTGGACATTTCCCAGGATGCTGAGTTTCATCATTTGCTGAGATTTTACACACTTCTCAGTCTGCTCCACTGACATTTGAATGGGAATTAGGTCATTTGATCAGTGAACTCAGGAGAGGTTGTCAGAGACTTCCACAGTGGCTCTGGTATTGACGGCTATGTGGGGTCTCTGTTTGCAACAGGAAGCCTGGATTTGAGTTCCAGCTCTTTGAAAATAATGAAATGAATCGTTAGTCAATGTTTGTCTAAACCAGGTTTAAAGGAAAATAGGAAGTCTGACCTTGAGACCTTAGGTCCAGTTCTCGAATATCACTGGTGTGTCCATTCTGTTCAGACCTGCATCCCAGCATTTACTCCAGCACAGGATAGGTGCTAGGCCCTCGTCAAAGATGGTCCAGTGACTGAACACCGGTTGAGGAACCAAATAAGGTAATAAACAAGAAAGGCTGTAAATTCTGTAGTGGTGTGCTCAGGGAAGTGTTATTACTGCACAGATGGGGAATTCATGGACTGTCCCCAAACTGAAGAGTTGCTTGGCTATTTTAAGATGTTGGAAGACACTTTGGCAAGTGTATTTCAAATGTTCATCAGTCAGTCGTGGGGGCCCAAGTGCCGTATGCAAATGAGGCCTGAGCAGAGAGACAGTGTGTTGTCTTACCAGAGGTACAAGGAAGAAAGGCCTGGAATGTTCCTCAGCCAACGGGCATAACACATGACAGAGGAATCTTATACTCGCTTGTTAAAACAAATAATTTTTATTTTGTTTTGTTTTTACAAGGTAGGCATTGGAACGTAGTTGGAAAGGAATTTTCCCCCGAAGAGTGATGGTTCCTTAAGACATTTCCTATTTCCCTACAGTCTCACCAGGCCTGCAACACGACTTGAGGCAGGATTTGTCAAAAGTGGCCCATCCGGTTGACATTTGCACCGATCAAATCCCTGACCTCAAGGGCAGCCATTTAAGGAAAAGTGGTTGGTATGCATAAACCCAACTACACCTGACACTCAGAGCAAGCCACTTTCCTGACACAGCTTCCCAAATGGCTGGAGGACTGAGAACGCCGGCCTCTGGCAACAAAGATTCCCCCAGACAACCAGAAAGGAGAGCCGACAGTGGAACTACATCCTGGGGTCACTGTGGTTCTGCTTCCTCTGGGGTGAATCTTTAAACAGATGATTGGCAGGTTCTTCCTTGGTGCCAGGTAGGCATGGGGTGACAGGGGCAGAGAGAGGCTGGTCTGATTAAGGGGATCCTTCATTGCCTACCACAGCTTGTTCTGTTGCTCCTGCCAGTTCGGTGTCTCTCCGAACCTTTGCCTTTAGATTCTGACAAGTTCATGTTCTTAAATGTATTTTGTTGTTATCCAGTGCAAAGAACTTAATAGAAACAAGAGGCTGTTACAAGTCTAGCAGCCTCTGCTAGCAGCTCCTAGAGGACCCACATATCTCTGCAGCTCTCAACATAATGTTTCACCCAGACAGTTGCTTGCTGATGTAGGATGTGGATCCTAAGGGAAGCTCTACTCCTGAGTTCTTCTTTCCCAAAAGCCCTCTCCTGGGATACTCTTGAACCGTTCACTGTAAACACATTGTTCTCCATCTTTGTCAGCCAGTATTGCCATACCACATCATGTCCCCTTGTCCCATGCTACCCAGGCAGGAGTAACAAAGACAAAGAGGCTTGGGCACACTGTGTAGAACACAGTTCTATAGGTTGCTTTGTTGCAATAGGCTCGTCAGGCTTCGGCCTAAATTAATCCACGTTGCAGGAGAGTGAAAGAGACCATCCACATTCCAGACACTGGGTTCACAAGAAAGATAAACACATCTCTTAGGAAACGTTAGAATTGTTGGCAGATAGACTCAAAGACGTGCAACCAGCAAACTATTTTAAAATCATGTTAAATATTTCTGTTATAAATTATTAAATATGTGATAGACTCGTGTCCACAGTATAATGCCATCAGGTGACATACTTCATATAACATATGCTGTTAAATATCACAGTGGAGTCATGTTAGTGGTTCTTCCAAAAGCTCAGGGTTCATGCTAGGTCGTGAGATCAAAGGCAGCTTCAGGGAGTCAGAAACATTAGAACTGAAATAGCTTAGGCTTTCCCCAATGGCAGGATCCAGGAAGAGGGGCATTCTAAGCAGAGGAAATAACAAGTTTGGTGACGAAGAGGGGTGGACAGATGTCACAGTGAGAGGGGACTACAATTCATCTGGAAAGGCTGGACCAGTGTTTCCCAGAAAGTGCTCCGGGGAAAAAAATGTTCCATGGTTGATAAGTTTGGAAAATGCATCTTATTTAGAAACATGAAGCGTAGACATGATTATCATGGACTGTGAGAAAACAGTTGAGAAGCCATCTTGCCCAGGGCAGTAAGGCAGAAGACCTAAAAGTGTAGAAAACAGAGTGTACACAACGCAGGATGGACTCAGAGATGCTTGGGAAGAAGAACCAGGACTTCCGAATTTCAAATAAAGAAACGGGTGTGAAAGAACAAGGCTTTAGTTTGCTGGACTGAATGTATCTCAGAAGGAAAGAGGAGTCTGGGGATGATAATACGGGGCTTTGATTCAGTCCTTTGAATCTGAGTTGATGATGGGGCAGGCACCTGAAGATGTCAAGAGGCCACGGACAATACCAGGTCCAGGATCTTGAAGTGATGTCTTAATTTAAGAGAACCATTAAAACTGCTGGACAGGTATTAAAGTGCATGAGCTACAGGTCCCTTTTGACCCAGAACTCTTATCATTGAATGGCCAGAGAAAGAGGAAAAAACTGTAGTTAGCAGGTTTCTGTTGGCTTACGATATCCAAGTGTATAACCTCCTGCAGCTGGCCATGAAGTTCTGACCGCAAAAGGAAGCGCCACAGCTGCGTGCATCCCAATGACAGGAAGTGGTTTTTAACAGAATGGACTTAACTAGGAAAATGTTGCAGTGACCCCATTAAAAGTGATTCCCTTGCTGCTAGCCTGGCTTTATGTAGAAGGAAAAAGAATGAAAACATAACGCAGTCAGTAAAAATTATAGTGGAGCTGGAGAGACTGCTCGGAGGTTAGGGAAACTTTCTGTTCTTTCAGAGGAGCTGAGTTCAGTTCCCAGCAGCCACGCTGGACAGCTCACCACTGCCTGGGACCCCAGCTCACGGGATCTGATGCTGACTACTTACCTCAGTGGGCACGTGCACACAAGCCATACACATGTCGGAATACATACATGAATAAAAAATCATTAAAGAGAAAGAAAAATCACAGGATGCTGAGTATTTCTTTGCTGACTTCTAGACATCAGCACTACCTGTTTGGTGCAGGCAGAAGGCATCGTGCTGGGAGTAGGGTGGCTGAGGTTTGAGTCTTGACTAGAGCATAAGTTATTATTCTATATCCTTCTGAGCATTGTGTATTATTTAAGTGCCTCTATTAGCACATATGCAAGACATGGACCATAATACTTGTCTGTTCACAGGACTCTTAGAAGGACCCAGTTGGCTGCCTTGGGTTGTTGCCTTATTAGAGATGACACTGGCAACAGCAACGTCTTGTTCCAGACAGACATCTAGACTACTGTCGCACACTCAGTCTCACCCCCAAGAAAAGCAGGAACTAGTGAGAACAGGTGTTTCACACACACTCAGACATACAGCCAGGGCACAGCTACCCGACACATAGATGTTCAGCTTTGCAGGGATCCCCATCTTCCAAGAGCTTAGACTCAGAAAAAAAGAAGCCCAAGCTGTGTGATGGTTAACCCTGTCAATTTGACCAGATCTAGAGTTGCCATGCAACAAGCCTCTTGGTAAGTCCGCGGGGAACTATAGATTGGATTAATTGAGGCCAGAAAAGACACCCTAAGTGTGGAAGGTCCCATTCTATGGGCTAGGGTTTCTGTTTTCATGAAAAGAAGGGGCTGAACACCAGTATCCATTGCACCTGCTTCCTGACTACAGCCATAGTGTGGCCAATTGTCTCCCGCACCAACCACCATGACTTCCCTGCCACAGCAAACTGTACATTCTGGAACTGCTGCCTGTCTTTTTTTTTTTTTTAAATTTTCGAGACAGGGTTTCTCCGTAGCTTTTTTGGTTCTGGTCCTGGAACTAGCTCTTGTATACCAGGCTGGCCTCGAACTCACAGAGATCCGCCTGCCTCTGCCTCCCAAGTGCCAGCATTAAAGGCGTGCGCCACCACCACCCAGCTACATTCTAGAACTGGAAGTCTAACTACAACCCTCTTTTCTTCGATCACCTCAACTGCATAATTTATCACAGTACCTAGGAAAGTAACCAGTGGAGGCTGCAGAGGAAATACAGGCTAAGGAGTGAGCCTGTATCAACCATCAGAACCTCAAGTGGCAAACACACTGTGCATTGTGGGTAATCTTGCCCTCACTGCCCATATGTCTACCAAGTGTAGTTTTTGGGGGTCCCATTTACTCAGCTCAGTGACTTCAACACACAGTGAAGCATGTAGTGGTGGAAATATTTATAATGGTGCCCCCGCTGCTTAGAAACTAAGATATATCAGTGCCACTTTGTCTCCTAGGTCTGCTCTGAGTACAGAAGGCTTTCTTTTGTGCTGGACAAGCATCCATAAGCAGTGTCTCCTGAACGATGGCAAGAGTTGTAGCGGACCTTCCTGATCTTGTTTTGTTTCATCGTTCCCTCCCCAGAGCTGGCGTTCCCATCTTTCCACAGGCTTTGTTGTTTCTCTCCCCGTTTCCAAGTATAAAGGACAGGGGCCCAAATCGTTAGCATGGTGTTCAGTCTCCAGAGATCTGGTCCCGTTCACTCATTCCAGTCCTCTATACTCTTCCCCCTCAGAGGTACACTCAACCTTAAGCTAAACCTGAATTCAGGAGGCCTCTCTGCAAACTGGCCTCGCCACCTGGTAGGAGGTGCCAGAAATTGCCTCAATTCTGTCACCGCTTTTGTGCATATTCATCCTTCTTCCTACTTATATGGCCCTTCGTCATTATCTGTCTGCGCCCCAGAGTGTTAGCCCCAAGCCTGCAGAAGCAACTTGGGTTGAGAACAATTTGGAAGCAGACACTAACACTGAGTGATACTATAGAGAAAAGCAGAAGAAAAAAAAAAAAAAGAACCGTGCACACAAAGCAGCCACCAGCTTTTGGCTTACGATGAAAGTTATGTCTCCACAGCTTCAGATCAGAGCTGTGAGGCTGGTTCTCCAGAGAAGCACCTGGAACACTGTTTAACCAGCCCTGCCTTGTGTCAGCTGCCTGAGAGGCTTTGAAGTCTGTAAAACAGTCCTATCTCCAATCAGAGTCGAGTTTCCTCTCCAGACAGGAAGACAGCCTCGCAGCAGAGAAGCCAGGCTCGTATTTGTGGTCTGACTTCAGTCGTGACTCATCCAGTCAAGCCAGAGGCTGTTTTGGTCCTTGTTCAACACCTATTTACAGCTGTAATTTTCTTTATTCCCTTTCTTCTTTCTCTCCCCACTCTTGTGAATTATCTGAAGGTCCATAGACATTTTACAAGTGGAATCTGTATCGGAGAGAGTGTACAACTGAAACCTGCTTTTGCCTGATGCCCACAAGTGAATGCTTGTGTTATTGGGTCTGATGACAGAGTTCCAGTAATAACTTGGCCTTTTTTTTTTTTGCCTTGATTGAATATTCCCCTGGGCCTGCCAGTCTGGACTTCTGTTATTTAATGAGGACATTGGAGCGCAACCTCAAGATGTCTGCAAAATTGACCTTTTCTTTGGGTTTACTCCAAGAGCAAAGTAGAGCCTGAGTTGGATGGGGTGGCTCCAGAATACAACTTTGGAATTCACCCTCTGCAGAAGCCCACCAGAACCAGAAATTGCCGCAGGCTGGATGATTTGGAGAAGCAGAGAATTCAAGCAGAGAAAGCAACTTGTCCTAAGTCACCTAGCATAGTCTCAACACAACAACGTCTCACTGAATGGCAATGGCTTGCATCGGAGATTAAGTAGAGGTTTACCGTCCACTGTGGACAATCTGCCTATGTCATACTGGGCACTCTGGAAACTCTCCTACTTCCTTCCAGTCAGGAGTTTCACTGGCCAGAGGTACAGAATAGGGAGAGGAAAATGAGAGACAAGCAACAAAAACAGAGGGAGAGAGAGAGAAAGAGGAAGAAAGAGAGAGAGAAGGAGGGAGAGAGGGAGGAAGGGAAGAAGGGAGGGAGGGAGGGAGAGAGGGGAATAGCTGTCTACTATTAGCCTTCGTGCCAATGCAGAACACTGAAAAGCCATGTGAAGGACCCGAAAGGGAACCATTCCAGACGTGCTAGACCTGCCACATTAACCCCACACCTTCATTTTCAGTTCATTTACCGCAGGAGCAGGAATTTAGCACTTATATGAAATCTGAATGAGAAAATGCAGTCATAAAGTACTTTAGAATAAGGACTTTGTTCCATTTGTGAGTTATTATCATGTCCCAACTCCATCATCTTATTTTCTTCAAAATATAGACTCAGCTGAGACTTCTCCACTCTAATATTAAAGGGTATCCTTTGCTATGAATTTGGCATGAGCTCTCTATGGGATCATTGGGAAGGCAGAAGAATACTGTTACACAGAAAGAAAAGTATTTGTAAACAGAAGGTCCGTCTATAACACGCACATATTTAGTTATACTCAAATTGCAATCATTTGTAATTGTGTTGCAAAGTTTCTCCAGATCACCGGAAAAAGAAAAGTATATTCATGCACAAACATACACATGAAATTTACGTTAGAAAGCACGACAATTTACATGTTATCTTTTGTAACATCTACATGGCTTGTCAACAGTTTCCCTTTTCTTCCCTATCACCTGAAGGAGAGGGAGCACATTGCGGACTCCCTGAGATCTTCCACAGACAGTTACCATGGAAAACACTGACCCAGCTGAGGTAATCTTTGAAAATGGAAAAAAAAAAATCACACTTTAATTATTCCACTGCAACAAAACAAGGAAGACTCTGAACTGCTTGGGCAACACAGGGAACATGGTTACTCTGCTTGCCGAACACCTCCCGAATCACAGCCACTACAGATGAGGCGGCAGAAGCTAAAGAGGAAACTCTCCAGAGTCAGGGACATAAGGTCTGCCAAACCTTCCAGCCCTCTGCCACCATCCTTAGGAAAAGTGGTGTCAGACTGCTGCCTCTCAACACCCTGCTCTCTAAAATGCGGATCCTTCCAGAATCCAAACCCTACCTACTCCTCAAACTCAAGCCATTGCCTGTGCTTTATTTAGAACATAATGACAGCTGAGGGCATAGCTTAATGGTAGAGTGCTGAGATGTGGGGTTCAACTCCCACCCCCATTAAAAGGCTGTTGTGGCCAGAATTAGATCCTTCAGTTGATTTTTATGGTGTTAGGATAATGAAGTTGACTTGTCTCATCAGCATTAGGGGCCTGTCCTAAACAGTTCACATTCCAGCATGTAAATTGTTTCTTCATAGCAGAAATAGATGTTCCATTCACCTGTATTTGTACCCCAGGAATTTCCAAGGACTTTGCTATTTTTGTTAATGCTGTTAGTTTTATTTCTTAGAGAAAGAGAGAGAGAGAGAGAGAGAGAGAGAGAGAGAGAGAGAGAGAGAGAGGAACTGTGTTTTACACGACATCTCACTTTGCTCTGATGATATTTGGGGCAGTAGGATTATTTCAGACCAGTTAAGAAAGGGAACACTCAGACTGCAGGTTGGAGGAGCGGTCTATATCTATGTCAATTCCCATTTCATTAATGAAAAGCAACATTTCATTTCACTGAAACGTCATCATTGCTCCCAGGTGAGAAGAAATCAGGACCTTGAAGCAGCAAAAAAGATGATCTTGAACCAGCCCCTTCTCTCTGTTCATTGGGAGAAAGAGTCTGTGAAGTTCAAACCCTACCCGGTCCCTGTGATCATCGAATTAGGGGTACTGTACACAACATCCGGTCGAGAGTGCCACGATGGCCCCACAGAGGCATCATGGTGTGCCCACACTGCAGCAGTCCAAGGTGGAGCCATTTTTCAGTTCAAAATTCAGGTGACAAGCTTCCCTGTGGTTTTCATAACAGGCGCCCTCAGTCTTTCTTTGGGATTTCTTAGTCTTCCGGGCTCATTTGCATATTCCTCTTGCCCAGAATGCCCCGTATAGAAGCAGATGTTCAGTCAATCCCAGCAAAGTGAATTAGTCTTCAGTGACTTGACACGGACACACTTTCACTGCGGCTAAAACACTCTTTCGTACATGCGTGGGTCAAAAGAGCCATACATTTGGAATGAAAATAACTTAGCTTAAGCAAGGGCTAGAGCAACAGTTTCTTCAGAGAAAAACATTCCAGTGATGAAGGCAGAAAAACAGACAAAACAATAATAATGGCATTGAACAAGAGCATTAGAGGCTAACCTATTATTAGTATATTTGAAGATTTAAGTACTTCATTAGTAAAGGTTTATTAAAAAATAAGACATTTTTGTACCCTCATTGTCTCTTGTGAAAATTTTTACCAAACAAAAGGGAAGACATCCTAACCAGGCAATCCAAGTTAATGTTCCCATTAGACACATACCCTAAGAAGGACAAATCCCCACCCCTTTCGTGTCCTTCCCAATACCTTCAACATAAATATGACAGAACAGGAAGCAAGCCAAATTGGATGACATTCTGCAGAATGACTCCATTGTGCTTAGTCTAAACCTCAGTGGTGAAATAGAAGAAAGTGCAGAAACTGCTTCCGGTAGCAGGAGGAGGGAAACAAAGGGCGGCATAAAGGGCTGCATGGGATCCCAAAGAGGGAAAGAACCTTCACCCAATAACTGATAAAACACGGATGGGGTGGGAACCACTGTGAGTCCCAGGAGACCAAGGTCAGTTTCTCAGTTCTGTCTTTGTTCTACGTGTATGTAACGTGCCAGGTGCTAACGTTAGGAGAAGCCAAAGAAGGTAGGACGCACAGGTGCTTGCTCTCTGCACTGTTAGGGTAAACTAAAGCTGTCAAAATTTCAGAATGAGGAATTAAAAAAAAAAAAACAGCTGTCATTTGGGGCTAATACACCCTTATACACCCTTAGCTAAGTCTCTTGAGCATGCTCACCTCACCTTTGATCTGTTCTACAATTGGGAACTGTAAGTCTGTTGCTATGAAACAAGGCAAGGAATGTGGGGGCACTGTGAAAGCTAGCTGCTATTTTTCAAAGTATATTTTGTTAGCCTTCCCTGCCCCATATATCCTTGGTTGCCAAATAAACTATAGAGACTCAGATAAATTTGAATTGTCAATCAAATTTAGTTTTGGTTGAGAGAGTAATTGTTTTTTGTCTTGAATTTTCGAGACAGGGTTTCTCCGTAGCTTTTGGTGCCTGTTCTGGAACTAGCTCTTGTAGACCAGGCTGTCCTCGAACTCACAGAGATCCTCCTGCCTCTGATTCCTGAGTGCTGGGATTAAAGGCGTGCGCCACCACCGCCCAGTGAGAGAGTAATTTTTTTTTGAGACACAGTATTTCTAACTTGAATTTTAATTTAATAGGATGTACAGTTTGTTTTTGTTTTTGCTTTTTGAGGTTGTTTTGTTTTGTTTTTGTTTTTTCACCAAATCTGATAAACCTGTCTATCCAATTTCTAACATTCCAGCCTGTTCTATTAGACAACCTCTTCCCTCTCTCTTTGGCATCTCCTTACATCATGCCAACGAGTCTGTCACATGATTCCACTCGAATGCCACAGCAGCTGGTCTCCTGGAGAGACACACAAAAAGAGTCGACCACATGACCTCCGTGAACAGAATTCATCAAGAATACATGACTCCTGGGGAATTTCTCCATCCCACCCAACTACAATTTTGCAAAATTTATTTTAAAATTTTTATGATATTTTCATTTACCACATCTCACAAAATCCCAATGATACAGGTGCCCTGCAGATGTTCACACTGTGAAATGAGAACCACTGTAACTCAGAGGCTGGTCCTAGCAGATGAGGGTGCCAGCTTGCCCTTTCATCCTGTGTTGTAGCTCAGGAGGACGGATGAGCGGGAAGAGCGAGCACTGAAGCACTTTTCCCCCTTACACTAGCTCCCTTAGTTAGGGTTCCTATTGCTGTGAGGAGGCACCATGACTGTGGTAACACTTACAAAGGAAAACATTTAACTGGGGATGGCCGACAGTTTCAGAGGGTTAGCCCATTAAGGTCATGGTGGGAAGCATGGAGACATGCCGGCAGACATGGTCCTGGAGAAGGAGCTGAGAGTTCTACATCTTGATCCACAGGCACCAGGCAGAGATATGACTTGAGCTTCTCAAACCTAAAAGCCCATCCCTCAATGACACACTTTCTCCATCAAAGCCACACCTACTCCAAGAAGGCCACACCTCCCGATAGTGTCACTCCCTATGGACCAAGTTTTCAAACCCATGAGTCTATGGGGGGCCATTCCTATTCAAAGCACCACACTAGCTTAGTCTCCTTTATCTGGAGAGATACTGATGCTGAGGAAACACAAATAATAAAGACGCCCCCTGCCTCATGAGGAGATGACCATCTTCATGCCCTGAGCTACAATGTCTTATCTTTTGACTTCTCTGGGCCACCCTGGACAACGAATAGTCAGGGCATCCATTCGATATACAAAAACTAACAAAATCTGTTGCTCAACAAATAAATATATTTATATATAATTATTATGGTATCTGCCACCACAGATAAGCAAAATGCCCTTATATGTTATCTGTTCAAAGTGTCTTCTCAAATCATTAAGCAGGCCTTAATTTTATGAACACTCATAAATCAAATGAACATATTTAAGTAGTAAAACTTCACGGATGTTTACATCTTTTCTTACTGTAAGTAATAAAAAAAGGACAGCACATAATTAGAGAGGTGTTTGACCTCACATTTGAGAAATTAAAACCATATCAGGGTCTAGCAAGTTAGGATTTCTCAATGAGATCTCATGGTACTCACCAGATATGGTGGTTTATTTTTACTCTAAGTTGCTTCATTCTTACAAGTATAGGTGGTGCTGAAAACAATAACATAAAGAAACATAGTTGTGAAGCAGGGGAAACATTTAACAGTCAAAGAAGAATATTTGTCTGTCTGTTAGAGGTCAGGACCTTATCTGGGTGTGACACTGTCTTCAAAATAACATCAAATGCGCATTGTTTGCCAGGGTAGGTTAAAATGTCACTGACAATTATTGCATGTCGTGCAAAGAATCAACCCAAGTACGTGTGACCTCAGAGGCTGCCAGTTGGTCTCTGCTGGATTATATAACAAATTGGTAAACCTGAAGTTGCACATGCGTGCTTGCAAAGAGTGAGAGCCTGTATGAATTTATTTTGGCTTACCGTGGTGTGATATTGACATCTACAAGTTCACCCTCAAGAGCCATACAGTTGAGTGATACTTTTTTTTCCCACATTTTAAGTAAGTTTACCACTTGGTGTTGGGCCATATATAGTCACAAGCAGCCCATGGACCATGAGCTGGGGATCTATGGTCCTGGTGCAGACTCCATCTTTCCTCTTCCATAGCATCTGGATGTCAAGGTTCTACATAAAGAGATCCTCCCCTCAGGTTCTCTATATGATCGCGTTGTTTTATAAAGAACCAGAGACTTTTCTTGAGGATTATAAATGCAATGGTCAGTATTTTATCTGCCTTTTAGTTTTGAGGTCAAAGATCCAATGTGTTCCTGGTACATCTACCATGTCCATCAGCAAAGTTGATACTTCCTAACTGGGCAATAAGAGGGCCAACTTCTTGGTCAGACTGAGCAATGGCATAGTCCGATTCAGTAAGCTGTGCCATTTCAGCTTTTGTCAACAGCTTCTGTTTACTCTCATGTGATTTGTCCCTAAGCTCTCTATGATCTCTCCTGTTCTCACATTCTAAACTCTAGGACCCCAGTTTCTTTCAGACAGAAAGGAATTTCAGCCATGGGGATGTGGTGCCTACACCTTCTGGAGTTACTGAAAGCAGCTTCCTACGGTTGGTTATCTAACTCTCTGTTTGAGATTCTCACATCTCTTCTCCCCACTTCAGAGTTGGGTCAGACATATTTGATGATAGAGTATGTTTTGAAAGTTGAACTTTGCATTGTAGGAAGTAACAAACTTCCCAGGATCAACAGCGTGGAATCTAAGAGGAGAGTTTCCCTGGGTCAACTTCAAGATGCAGTTTTGTACCAGCAGAGGTTACAGGCTCTAAAACCTGGGTTCAGACTTCAGATCCATCCTGTCCAGTATAGTAACATACTTTTGCTTTGCATACTTCTGGCCACCCAGTATTTCATAAGGGGAACCACACCAATAGTTTAACAGGAATCAAAGAATACCGAATAACATCAAGTTACAGAGGGCAGACCTCACTCCAGGTACAAAGCAGCAAGTGCTTCAAATGTCTGATCACGCCTTTGGCTGGCCCTGTAAATTTGGTATTTCAGTTCCTGTGTGATGAACTAGGAGACTTAAGCTCAGTGAGTTAAGGAAATTACATACGGGCAGAGAGCCAGGAAACAACAGAAATCAAAGCCCGGCACATGTATGCCTCCAGAACCTATGTTCACACGCTTCTCGTCTGCAAAATGCTACAACTTCTAAAGAGTAACAGGTCCATAAAAATTTCCATTTAATCCTCACAACACACACACGGGTATTGGTAAGCCCTTTTGTATAATAACCAGTGCTCAGCCTCACTGTCATCCAGCTAACAATTAGTAAGACTAGGAGCTACGCCTCCTATCTGATTCATTGTCCAGATTTCTTCAGCTGAAAACAGAAGCCCAGCTTCCAAGTTCTGTGTGATAGCAGTGCCTTTTTCAATACTCTAAGGTTGTGCTGCCTTCCATGAGTCTAGCTCCGCGCTCCACATGCCTTCTGGGTCACATTGTTCGTGCTCTAACTGGAACAAAAAGTTTTCCCTGTGTCAGCAACTCATAGCTCCAAATGGGCTTCTCTCTGTCCTATGCATCATTCCCAGAACAAAACTGCCAGCCAAGTCCTGCGTCTAGAGCTTCGGTTATGTATAATGCTGCTGTGATCCAGGGGAAGGAGCCAGCTCTGTTTGGGGCATCAGCAAATGCCACAGCACTGGCAGAGAGAAGCCCACCTTGCACTTGGTCAGGAAAGTCGGTCTGATTTGAGACAACAGAGGTGAAATGCCATCAGCGTGATTTGCATAAGGGCTTTGTGATTATTAGGAATCAAAGGCTCTTGGCAGAAGAAGAATTCTTAAAGGCCCCCGACTCCATTTTCTGAGCCGGTAATAAAATCGCTCATGACAGTAGGTGTTGTGTTAGTTAGAAAGGTTGCCCAGGAGAATGGCCCTTTTTCAGATCTGGGGACCTCAATAGTGTTCCTTCATTTGGGCCCTGTGACTAAGAAGCCATGTAAATAGAAAGACCAAAGAAAGACTGAGTGGGGGAGGAATTGTTTACAGGAAAGCTACATCTTTTTGCTTCTTTGCCAATCCCTCGCCTTTGTGGACCTCAGAAAGGGTAGGGAGGGGAAGAGGAGTTAGCCAAACATAAACAAACAAGCCTGGAAGAAGATCATATGGCCTCCCAGGCCCAAGGCTCGGGAAATAATAAGCACCTTTGTTTATGTGGCAGTTTATAGTTCAATGCACAGTTTCAATGAGACCACTTCTTTTGATCACCCCCCCCCCAAATGTAAGTGAGGTCAACTGGAATTATTATCCTTACCTGACACCTAAGCCAACTGGCACCAAGACTGAACTAACATGGCTAGCTTGCAGCTGAACCCCGTTCTGTGAATCTAGAATACATACCACATTATCCTGAAGGAAATATAGAGAAAAGTAAGAAACACCACCCAATCCATTTCTTTAGGAAGTTGCCTAGAAATTAATTAAACAAATAAAACCTACGAAGGTACACACAAAACTGGAAAACAAAGAAGTATCAGTAAAAATTCAAAGTGGATAGGACAGGAACTTAAAGACAACCAGCTCAGACAATGGTCGGTAACGATAAAGAAAATCATCCAGGCTCCTATTGCGAGATCTATCGTTGCTCCGATTCAAAGAGTATTTAACTTTCAAGCTAATAAAACATGGGGTACATGGGAGGCAGAGGCAGGCGGATCTCTGTGAGTTTGAGACCAGCCTGGTCTACAGAGCTAGTTCCAGGACAGGCTCCAAAGCCACAGAGAAACCCTGTCTCGAAAAACCAAAATTAATTAATTAATTAATTAATTAAAAAAATATAAACATGGGGTAATGCTCTTTTAATGTGTTCTGCCCTTTACAAAGACTGGTCTAGCCTCTACCATCATGCATCCATTCAAGAAGTGTTTCTCTAATTCCATGCCCATCACTGACCTTACAGAACAGAATGGGAAAGAGCTTCCGATGTCTGTTGTCATGGACCAAGAGATATAGAGCACTAATTTTAGCACTGCTATGAAATGGCTTATGTGCAGGCAAGACAGTTTCCCTATAAGCAAAAGGATGATTTTGCCTTCTGCGGCCGAAAGTATTAGAGCATTCAATAGGTTAATAAAATGATTAGATGATAGACGTATGATGTAGAAATATAAAATAAACACACACATCAGAAACAAGAAGGACAGTCCTTGACACAGGGGCAAGGGTGATCCAGATTTCAGCTCTGTCTCCTGTCTTCCTCACCCTGAGGACCCAGACAACAGTATGAGCCCTGCTGCTGTAATTCCCCATACAGGAGAGGTTTGGAGCCCCTTCCAAGCTCCCATGGCACTTTTCATGTTTCTTCCACCTACGTCTCCACAATCGGCTGTCATCAGTAGAGTGTCCTCCCTCCCGCCCCCCCCACACACATAAGAGATGGGGAAGAGGGAGAGAGAGCCTTCTTAAAGACAAGCCCTGCCTCTCCTGTATCCACTGCAGAGTCTTCTTAAGCTGTCTTCAATGTGATGTCACCTGCTAGTCTACGTATTAATAGATGTTTCAAGTCAGTGAGTGAAGGGTTGCTTTGAGAGGTTACTATTCTGAGGATAAGGCAGAAAAATCTGAAAAAAAAATTATGCCCAAGTAAAGACCGTACTATGCTGTGGTACTCCAATGAATTTCAAAACCTCAACAATCCCAGGACAATATCTTTGCTCTATAGGAGATGCCAGCCTGGGCAGGCCAGCCAACCGTAGCAAAACAGAGTGTGGAAGGACTCAGAGCTGTGCTTCTCAGGATCATACCCAGTCTAAGAACACTCCTGTGCAGTGAACCCGCCAAATCCTGCTGATTGCCCTGGTCAATAGCCTCTATGGCCAGCCATTTACCTTCTTGCTTTGGCCAAGGAGATGCTTGATCGAGTGCCAGCAAGTACAATGAATGTCATAGCTTACAAACCCTGAGGAGATGGCATGTTCCTTTTAGCATTAATTGCTTCATTGAGAAGAAGCCATTTAAACCCCGAGTCTGGTCTTTTTCCTTGACGAGCAATTTCAGGCTGCCTACCAAAGCTTTTTGTTTGTTGGGAGCAGAGAGGAAGGGAAAGTATTTTGTAAGGCATTTTAATTTTTATATTTAATGAAACAGATTGGATAGCTGGTTCCTTCGATTTTATTTTATTGCCTCGTGATCATCTTCTTGTGGCTTACAGAATCTCAAGGAGTTAGTTCCTTAAGAAACTAGCTTTTCTGCATCTCACAAGTTAAGTCTGTTGCATTATAGGCGCAGTATCAGGCACAGACCTTAGACCAGTGGTGATCATTATTATTGTAACACACCGATCATAAATCTCAAAGCTGGAGAGGAGAGAAACAGGCCCTTCTTTCTCCCTCTATTCCCCTGAGCACATAAAATTACATAACTCTCCGAAGCCCTCTTTTTATTGCTGCTCTGCTTTCTTGGCAGGATCAATTCTTTAAAAGGATTATTTCTTCATAGTAACGGAGAATTAATGAATCCATCGGAAAACTCATTTATTTTAATTGATTAACAAAGACGTAGACAAAAAAACCTCATTGAGTTGGAGGCAGGAAGCAAGCTTCCTCAGTCAGCCATTAATATGCACAGTGTCTTCCCTTTCATTCTAAGAAAAGGAGAACAGCACCTCACCCCATTTTTAGAACGAAACTAGAACAATGCCTGGAAGACACAGGAGTTTAATTGCTATTTGCGGCATGAATGAACAACGTAATTCAGCGACACGATTTACTTTTTCTGGGTCTCAATTTTTCCCCTTATTCAAAACAACAAAAATGACTGATAAAATCTCTATTTCTGCCTCGCAAGGTCACTGTCTCAGATGATACAAGACAGAGCTTTGTGAAGTGTGGAGCGAGGCTCAGCCCCGAAGAGGCAGCACTCTGAGTGACAGCAGCCCTCGACCTGCGACCTTAGTCAAGACATTTCCGTTCTTGGAGCTCTCTTTTCCCCAGTGCACAGGATCAAACGGGGGCAATGCCTAATTTTATTTCCAGCTCAAACCAAGGTCTTTCGACAGTTCACAGCTATCCTTTTATGCAAAATACCCTTCTATGAAGAAACATTTACAAAATTCCAAGAGATTTCAAAGAAAAATAGAATTCACTGATTTTTCTAGAATACTTTGTGCTGGCTGTATTTTGAAATATTAAAGCAGACCATCGGGGAATAGCATAGGGAGACATGAAAACCAGATTTCCTAAGAAAAGCCTTTTGGGGAAATCAGAATTTGAGCTGACTGCTGGTATGTGTTGTGGGGCTCGCCCTGACCTTCTAAGCTGCTTGTGTAACAGGCTTGGATCTGGCATTTGGTGTTGGCTTTTGCAATCCACCTAATGAGAAATATTCTTCAGAACAGCAAGAGTATGCTGCATAAAAACACGCAGGAAAATGTAGGGGTTGAAAGTAGGATAAATACACTATTATAAGTAAACAAACCCCTTCGTGTGACCGTCAGGAGAGTCCAAGGCATTTCCAGGCACACAGAAAGAACAGACCCTCGCAGCTTTTAGGGAAACTCAGGGACTTTTACAAGCCAGAAAATTTCCTACAGAAATTCAGCTAAAGGAACCAATCCATCAAAAAGTGCAAATGGAACGCGGATAGTGGATACCCACAGGGAATGAAACACAGGAGACAGTTTGCTCTTAATGTTATTAATAAAATCACATATGATTGGCAATTAAATACTCTTGTGAAATGACATTTGCAAATTCAATCTCACATGTTTGATCCTCACATTTGCTTTTTCTTCATTGCCCTTATTTTGAAAAATTATATCTCAATTGTTCTCACAGATGGAAAAAATCAAAAAAGCTTGTCTTGATTCCCGAATCTTCACGTTCACTGTTTAGTGAACTATATAGCCACATCAAGGTCAGAGGAAGTTCCAGAAATGCTTCTCAGGGATGGCATTTGTAGTAGTCAGGGCTCTGATTCAATAACAAGCAAGCAAGAAACACTGCAAGTTCAGCCCAAGAAGCATTTACATCGCGTTCGTTTTGCATTTAGGTATAGATCAGCATCTAGCCATGATTCAGAGATTCACTTTGCTGCTCCTCTTTAGCTACCAAAGGCTTATTTGATCTTACAAATTCATCACAAAAGAGAAGACAATACAGAATATTATCGGGATCGATTAGCATAAGATACATTTAAAGTTTAAGCTTAGGGTCTCCTTGAGATAGTTCAATGGACAAATGCATTTGCCACCAAGCCCGACAAACCCCCAGGACTTCCTTGTAGAAGGTGGAAACTGACTCCCACAAGAATGACACAATTTAGTAATTCAATGCTAGCTTTTAAAAGTGTCCTTGCTTCCTTGTTACTGATTAAAATGCTTTTCTATTTATCTAAAATTTTCCATTTCCTATACATCCCTATGAAACTGCAGGGAACCTAGGACTTGGGCTCAGATGAATGTATGGGCAGAACTAGAAGCATAGATCTCCAAAGTACTAAATACTCTGGCCAACATCACTGAGTTGGCTAACTGTGACTCTCAGACACTATCTATCTAGACAAAATTAACTGAGTCCCCTTAATATTCTTTCCTTTTCATCACCACTTAGCCCAGGACTCCCACTCAACCCATGAGCAGATCCTAGATACCAGGTTCTCTTAGAAACATTCCTGGACTGCAAAGTCTATTTGGGTACCTGTTTTACCACATGTCCTGTGCCTGGCACACAGTTTTATAAACACGTGTTTTAGCATTGGTATTCCTCAACGTGTAAGTTCCTTATCATAGCTAATCCTGATTTGTTATGCTGCTGTTGTGTCTTTATGCCCTATCTGTCCTCAAAATCATATTTGTTGAATAAATGAGTAAAAGAAAATTGTAATTAAATAGTTTTGTTGTGGTCAAAATAGGGGGTCAGAAAACTATTAGCAACCAATAACACTTTAAAGAACTCCATATGCACCACTTTGTGAATGGTTTGGTCCTGGAAAAGTGACCAGGGTGGCAAGGGAAGAAAGAAAGGATAGACGTGTAGACACATACAGAAAAGCCAGGCTGTGCTCATTTGGATGGAGCAGCACCAACTATGCCAGCAACCTCGAACCTCAGCAGTTATTGCACACAGTACAGGGCAGGGCTAGCTAGCCTTGGTAGCAGGCTCTGTAGACAAACAGGTCCAGGTTGCAGTTACCTCAGAGGAGGAAGCTGCAGTTGCTAGACTTTACACACACAAGCCGATCATTCTAGACACTTGTGCTTGGACCAGAGGAAGGCTCTGCCACTCCCATGGGTCTGAGTCTCTGGGGTCCTTGGCATGGCTATGCTCATGTCCAACAACACACACTGATTCAGGATTTTCTTAGCCCTTTACACACTCAGTTGAGGCTTTCTTGGCTCAATGCATGCACAGGTGAGCAGAAGAAAGCATCAGAGAATCATGTCAGAAAAAGACAACAACAGCAATGCCACTGCTTCTGTGACAGTAACTCTGGTCATCCCAACTTAATAGAGCGAATGTCTGGAAACTCCATAGTGACTGGGCGTTGCTTACATCACTAGGCATTTTTGTATGGGCTTGGGTCAAAGTTGTCCTTATTTCATAGCTTTACCAGCATGGCAAAATCTTGCCAACCCAAACAATTTGCTTCTCAGTTGAAGTCTCAAAGGACTGGAGCTTCAACTCACTCAGTCAAGTGCTTGCTGTGCAAGCATGAAGAACGGAGTTAAATCCCCAGAGCACACATGAAAAGATGACACCCATGGTCTTCTCTGGCCCACATGTGCATTATGTATATTCATACACATTCATACACACATACACACACACACACACACACAAAAGTGGGAGCATGCACACCTGCAGGTGGGGAGAGGCGATTTGACAATATGCTTAATTCTTCTGTGGAAAACATTTGCCTTATTTGAAGTCATTCTCAAAATGTCCATAGAAATTAGTCCCCAGCCTTCTGGCCATTTCGTCTTTGTTCATATTCTTCCATTCAGCATGTGAAACCCCTGCAACTTTCCAGCCCCACATTGACCCCGTGTTGAACACAGGATTGACATTGACATAACCTGTAGGTGCTATTGTCAGCAAGCATTCGTAGTACAGTAGTTACTACCTGTGCTTCCTGTGGGGTTCCTTGTGACAGCATTATTGCAGCAGCTGTATGTACCCTCACTGGTATAGGTATTCCTCATCAATGAAACTTAATGTTTTCCAGTTGTTTTAACTGTCACCGAAACCCAGTCTACTGACATTCCTCAGTGTTGGATACTCACTATTATTGGACCTTGTCATTCCAGATCAATATTTACAGCGAGGTCTGGCATCATCTTTAACTCCCTGGTTGTATTTCTTTCGGTGTGCCTTTTCTTGGGGCAGTTATTCAAGCCCAAGGTTTAGAACATTCCCATTGGCTGCCAGGATTGAAGGGCACTCTAGCTACATCTCTGATCCCTCATCAGATCTGTAGCTTCCGTGCATCAGGGGAAGTGGGTATACGCCTCGGCTTCCTAGGAACTATCCCTCCGTAAGATACCAGTGGCATTACCTAGAAACATGAAGGGATGAAGTCAATTATGAAAATTTTGCCTGCTAAATGACAAGGATGGGAGGAGCTGATACATTCCCATGCCCTGCTTCCTGCCAGCTGTAGCCCGTATGACTGAGCCACCTCTCATAACTTTTTATTACTGTGTGGCTGCCTCAATAAAGAACCACTTTAGATTGCTTTATCCTTTTTGCCATCTTGCTCCTCACACGCTGCCTGAGATTTGACCTCCAAAAAAAGGGTTACATTAAACCTGTCTCAGATAAAGGAAGCAAAGCTACTTAAATGGAAAAAAAAAGAGTTCCTTAAAACAAAATTTGAGATGTCAGAGTATTATTATATGTTATACCATTCTCTCTATACAGAGTATGTACATATATGCATGCATAATAGACACATGGATGAATCCATGTGCATGACATCATTCTGAAGCTCGAACCACGGATAGAGACAATAGATGATGAAATATAGGTAGGTAGATAGACAGACAGACTGACAGATAGTTAGGTAGAAAATAAAATAGCTAGATCAGGTATAGAGAATACTAGGTAATTCTTAATATAACATCAATGAAAATTTATAAAATAACATTTTATAAGTATTGTTTGAAGCAATTCTTACATGTGCATCTTATGAAATATCTCCAAGAGTTCTATAAGTTAAATTATATTTTAAAAAAGATAAAAGAAATGGGGCTTGCTGAGTCATGGGAAGGTTCCCTGTCCCTATGAGCACAATGCCTCAACATTGTTCCCTACTAATTTTGCCTGAACTGACCTGCTGAGTCAAAGCAACCAAGTCAAAAATGTCAACAGGACTTCAGAGAAGTTGATATGCTGACTCAAAGTCTGTAGAAAAGGGAAAACAGTAAAAGCTGAAATGCAGGAAAGAGACAAGGAAGCTGGAAGATGTGCAGGGCCTGGTTCTGAACTTCCTGTCATACTGCAGAACACTGAAGGCAGCATTATCACAGAGGGTCAGCAACTCACATACGGGCCCACTGAGTCTCAACAGTGATGCAGAGGCCCTCATCTGAGGAAATGTAATCTTGCATGAATGTTCAAACAACTGGAATGAATTTAAACCAAAAAAGAGCCTAGAGCCATACCTTGCCTCTTACATAAAACTTCAGTAAAATGGATCATAGATGTCAAACTCTGACACTTGTGGGTACAGTACTTCTAGATGATAGCGAGGCTTTGGAATAATAAAAAGTTTAGAAGGAAAATACAAATTTTAATAGTTAGATAAAACAATTTGAAAGTGGGTAAACCATCTCAGCTAATGCTTCATCAACAGTATAAAAACTGTGACCAACTGGCACTAATTGGAACCACGATGCAATTTTCCTAACAGGATTTAATAACAGAATTGTTTGTTGAAGTGATGTCCCTCTATGTTTTCCAGGGTGGGCTTCCAAGTCCAGAGATCCTCCTGCCTCAATTTTCTGAGTAGCTTCGACTACAGGTTCATACTACTATACCCAACAGAGTAACAGTGTTTCAAATGGCAATGTAAGTAAGTCAATGGAAATTCCTTATGGGCGGGTGAGAATCCAAACTACTACAGCCACCTTGGGATATATTTGGCAGAATCTCACAAACCTGCACACCCTGCACAACACACACCACAGTGCGGAGCAGCAAGCCCACTCCTAGGCATTTACCCAAGCGAAATGAAAACCCCATGTGCCAACAGCTTGATCTGCAGCCCCTACCTGCAAAGCTGGAAACCCTGGTACAGACACATCCTCAAATGCTGGGGAAAGAAAAGGGAACAAACTACCGAAGCATGCCTCAACGTGGATAAATCACAGATGAGTGTCTGTGAGGGAAAGACGCTGAACTCAATGGTGTCACATGGATGACTCCATGTGCATGACATCATTCTGAAGCTCAAACCACGGATGTGAAGCAGACTGTAGTCCCCAAAGAAGAGGAAATACCTACATGAGAGTACAGGGTAGAGGTGGCAGTGAGCAAAATGTTCTGCATTGACTCGTAGGTACACATTTGGGACCAAACACCCACATACTTGTGCTCCAATGGGAAATTCTGCAGTTTGTAAACGCTATACCTTAATATTTTTAAATTGAGAGGGGGTGGAGGGATGGAGCTGAGGGATTAGAGAGACAGGGAGGACCTGGGAGGAGGTGGGAGATGGGAAAAACACCATCAAAATAGAATGTGTAAAAAAATTCAAGTGAGAATATGTTTTAAAAGAAAAGAAATTAAATTTTTTAGTTTTTTTTTTTTCAAGACAGGGTTTCTCTGTAGCTTCGTTGCCTGTCCTGGAATTAGCTCTTGTAGACCAGGCTGGCCTCGAACTCATGGAGATCCACTTGCCTCTACCTCCTGAGTACTGGGATTAAAGGCATGTGCCACCACTACCCGACCTTTTTGGTTTTTTTGTTTATTTGTTTGTTTGGTTTTTTTTGGAAATTAACTTATTTTACTGTGCGCAGCTATGTCTGTTTGTCCACACTTGATTTATGTATCTATCATCTGTAACTTGTAGAATATTTCCTGAGCTTTACTCATTGGATTGGAGGCAAACACATTCAATTCTTCCTGGAGACTCTGTGCTAGGTGGAGTCACAGTTCTAAAGACCCACAGTTATAGGCCCACAGAGCTGCTACACCCGCCATCCCACATGGAATGTTGTGCCCCTTCCCACCTCTGCCTGGGTAAAGGGATATTTTTCCCATGGGGAGGCTGTGTGTCTTTTCACATGGTACCTGTCATGCCATGCAACCCTTCCCTCTTTGGGACCTTGCTTCTTCTCTCTTCATACTGCTGGAAGCAGAAGGCAAGAGCCTTCTTCTATGCATTCGTTTCCTTCCCCTCTCTTCCCTTCTCTCTGTCTCCTTTTCTCCTTCCTACTTTCTCAGTTTCCCTTCCCTTTGTTCTCTCCCCACCCCCTCCCTTTCCTCCTCTACCTCTTCCTCCCCTCTCTCCTTCCCCTATGCTCTCTTCATATCCTCCTCATTCCCTGGCTCTTCCCCTCCCTCATCCTCTATCCTCTACCCTCTCCTCCTATCCTCTCCATTTTCTGCCTCTCACCCCCTCTCTCTCCTCTCTCAGCTTTTCTTCCCTCTTCCCTTAGCTGTTATTCCTCAGAACCCCCGCCCCACCTTCTGTCCTCCCACCCTCTGCACACAACTTAGAGGAATGTTCTATTATCCCAGCATTCACTTCCAGTGAAAACACTTTGTCGACATCCTAAAATGTCAACATTCTACCTTCTTCACAAAACTCTGCCTTCCCTTAGGCTTCCAGGATTGTGGGAGGGGTAGGATATAAAGGGGAATGAGGTTATTTCTGAATTCAGGCTGTGCGCGCACGCTCCCCCCCCCCACACACACACATAGGAAATCAAGGATAAGAATCAATTCCCAGAAAGTAGGAAGAGCAAAGACCCTGGAAACACTGGCAGGAAAACAGATTCCTATCTGAAAATGCAACTACACGTCACGCACCGAGGTAAAAACATGCCTCATGATGCTGCCTTTATTCTGTTCCTAGAGAACTCAAGTCCCATAAAAGTGGATTGCTGATTCGACACAGTTAAATGTGTGTTATGAAATTGTTAGTCTTCATGAAACAAAAGTGGAAATGGTGTTTAGTATGAGAAACTATGTGAACCAAGCAGATAGAGAACGTACATAAAACATTCTTAGAGAAGTTGCGGGTCATTCAGCATCTGAATAATTGCTCTGAAACACACAGGAAAAGAAAGAATAATACAATCTGAGAAATAAAGGGTATGGGGGGTTAGGGGTGGCCTGGTAGGCAAAGCACGTGAAACCTAAATGCAAGGATCTGTGCTTGGACATTCAGCCCCTGAGACAAAGCCAGAGGTAGGTGGATCCCGGCAGCTCATTGGCCAGGCAGCCTAGCAGATTACCTAAGATCCTGACTCATTGAGAGACCCTATTCCACAGAAAACGTGAAGTATCAGAGGATGAGACATGATGACAATTCTAACACACACAGTGACAGGCACACACATCACACTTCACACTCACACACACAAATGCACACATAATCACAGTGACGTGCATACACCACACTCCACAGTCACACACAAAAATAAAATAAAATAAAATGTATAGAAACATTAAAAAACCTTCCAAGAATTAAATTTAAAAAAATCACCCAGTGAAAGGAGTAATTAAACCACCCTCCACATCTTCACACATTCTCCTTTCCTCATCCTCTCCTGTGGCAGTCTTGTACTTTTGATCTAGATACCCAGGGAGCCTTGAGACGGCCTCTTTCCAGAAGCAGCCAAAGCCAGGAACAGCCATATTCTACAAGCTGCTGTCAGCCTGCCCCTGCCTCCAGCCCCATACAAAGCCACCAGTCCTAACAGTGGCAGACTGGCTCCCACTGCAGAGCCTCTCTCAAGATGTCTACAAGTCAGGAATGCTTGGACACATTCTGCAGACATAAACGAAGCTCTGTCTGTAGTTCACTAGGCAAGAACCTGCTGCGGGGTGGCAGGGACTACAAAGAAACCTGCTGGCGGTGAACCAGCTGGGGGTTGGAGGGACCACAGGCTGTTGGACAGACAGCCAGTCTTGTTACCTCTATGTGCACATGGTAGCAGTTAGATATTGCAGATCATAGCTTCTCCATCATGCAACTTATTCTATAAAAATACTTGACGTCAGAGGCATATTACAAGAAAGACTGAAGAGAAATCTTAAATAGCCTGTAGAATTTCTCACTGTCATAAGAATATAACTATACAAAATAACCCCCTTCCAAGGAAATGAACAAAAATTGTAAGGTAAATTTCTTCCACAACAAGTCACAATTTGACTGGTCCCCTGCGTGCACACAGAATGACATGCCCAGGAATGGCATACCCTGGGAGAAAGTGCACAGGTCAGTTACAAATTGGAGATTGTTTTAAAACTTACCTGTACACCAAATCAAACTCACTTGATGCTGGCTGAGCTCCATGAGTGAGCTGGGATTCTATTGTCTTCTGAATGCAGGTGAATGAACTAAGGAGATGAGCCTGATTCAGAGTTGCCAGGGTGGGGCTCAAACGGAATTTCTATGGGTGGGGTATTGCTTTCAGTTCTACACGGGGCTCAAAGGCGATGTCTAGAATAGAGTAGTGCATTAAAGGGAAAAAAAAGAAAATAATTTGAGATGTGCATGTTATAAAGAAAAAATAGGCTCAGAAAGCTTTTAGTTTTTAAGTCACTAGTTTGACAAAAACTAATGTTTTTATATTAGTCAATCTCATAAACAAATGCACACCACAAGAAGGAATCAACTTACAAAAGCCCGAAGATGCTAAAAGGTAGATAGAAAATCTTTGCACTGTCTCCCCAGTTTTTCTGTGCATGGAGAAACGTTCTTAAAAGTACGGTTTGGCTTTGTTTTGTTGGTGGTGTTTTTATTTTTTAAGTCTACAGAAAAAGTTTTTTTTTTTTTTTGGTTTTTCGAGACAGGGTTTCTCTGTGGCTTTGGAGCCTGTCCTGGAACTAGCTCTGTAGACCAGGCTGGTCTCGAACTCACAGAGATCCTCCTGCCTCTGCCTCCCGAGTGCTGGGATTAAAGGCGTGCGCCACCACCGCCCGGCTCAGAAGAAGATTTTTATGTATCTTTTCAAGGAGTCTTTAGTGTTAGTCATCCCTTGTCCTGTTTCCTCCTTCACAGTACCCTTTCATCACTTCCCATCCCTTCCTCCCCCTTTCTACTTAATCCTTTTTCGGTTTCCTCTTTATTTCTTTACAACACTGTATTCTATTTTCCCTTCCCTGGACAAGCTCCTCCTTCAGCAGATTAGTGCACCTCTCGACTTTCATCAGAGAAAGAAGCTGGCAATAGATGGGAATTAACACAGAGTCCCACAGACAGATGATGTGCACTGAGTGAGAGACTTTGGAGCACTCAGCTCTCCATCGGATGTCTCTATAAAAGTTCAAATGTCTGTTCAGAAGAGAGGCAGAAAGATTGTAAGAGAGGCGGTGGATGGCTCTAAGAAACGGTGTCTTTCTGACCCAACAGGGCAGATATATATGTGAACTCACAGACGCTGTGACAGCACACACAAGCCCTGCACAGGTTCGAACCAGACAAAATCCCAGCACTGAGAGGAGGAACAAGACACAAAATGCCACCCCTAATTCAGAAGTTATCTGCAAATGATACCTGCTGGGAAAGGAAAAGTAAATTTTCTCCAATAGGTAAACCAAGAACACTTCAGAGCTGGCCCCGTGCCCACTCTAAAACAACTCCATGGTTTGGGGCGCGCGCGCGTGTGTGTGTGTGTGTGTGTGTGTGTGTGTGTGTGTGAGAGAGAGAGAGAGAGAGAGAGAGAGAGAGAGAGAGAGAGAATAATTAAAGAAATTGGGGCCATGTGACCCCAGGATTGAGCTTCAGCACCAGGCAGAAAACAGTCAAAACTGGTTATGCAGTTCTGCAGGAATTTTATCAGACACGTATACTGATAGAATTGGGTGAAAAATCTCTCTTTACTAACTGTTGCTCGGAAAACTGGACAGACAGGAACACACACACACTCACGCACACACACATACATACAAACACAATTGAAACTAGATCCCTATCTCTCTCCATGTTCAAAAATCAAAAGATCAAATACCTTAATGTAGGACTCGAAACTAGCATCTCCTAAAGAAAGGTACATAGGCACAGGTGAAGACATTCTGAATGTGACTTCAACAGCTCAGAAGTGGATTGCATAAAGTGAAAATCTTCTGCACAGTAAGGAATCAGCACAGTAAAGAGTCAGTCTACAGAACTGAAGAAAATATTTACCAGCTATTCATCCAAGAGAGGATTAATAGCCAGAACATATAACAAAATAAAAAAGTAAACCCCAATAGAACAAGCAATCCAAAATTGCAGATGTGAATAATTTGACAAGGAGGAGGAGGAGAAGGACCAACAGCAGGAGCACAAGTAACTAAAAATAATATGAAAAAATTAGAATCTTTAGTCATAAGAAAAATGCAAGTCAAACCACAAAGTGATCCCATCGCCAACACAGTCCAAACGCCTATCAAGAATACAAAACCAAAAATACTAAATGCTGAAGAGACCGTAAGGAAAAGGAACCCTTATATACTGATAGTGGAAAATTAAGTTAATATGGCCACAATGAAAATTAGGATGCAGATTACTCTAAAATTAAGATATGGAAGTATCTTATGATCCGGCTATGTCAGTCCTAGGAATCAAAGTCAGAAGAAAAGTGTGTGCATAAGCAGCACTGTTTACAACAGACGAGACAGTGATCCTATGTGTCCATCGACTGGGGAGTGGATAATGAGAATAGGATGCATATATACAGTCTCAAGACAGTTACAGAAAAGTGGGGAGAGCTGGAGATCATTAGGTTTTGCAAAATAAGCTAGGCTCAAAAATGAGATATTTATATCATCTCTCTGATGAATCTACAAGGAGGAGACAAAAGGAGGATGGAGAGTTGGTGATGAGGGCATAGGCCAAAATATATTACATGTATGCGTGAAAACTTTATACTGAATCTAGTATTCCATATAATTAATGTGGGATAAAATAATAAATATATAAAAGATATCTGCGGTGATGAATCTTTGCTTAATTTACATCCTTAATTCAAACAAGATGAAGGATAAAAAAAAAAAATTAGATAGACCAGCCTGGTCTACAAGTACTAGTTCCAGGACAGGCTCCAAAGCCACAGAGAAACCCTGTTTGAAAAAAGAAAAAAAGAAAAAAAATAACCTTAGATAGCCTCCATTGACTTTGTTGACACACAAAGAACTGGAGTATTTATCTGCAGTACAAATCCCTAAGATAGACATCATCTCTCAGAGGAGCAAGAGACTGAAAGAGGATAATTCCTTTGTTTTATCTACCAATTCATTCAATAAGTCAATATACTAACATAGTATATGGTGCTATCACAGAGGGTGTCTCCTCTGTGCTATCACAGAGAGTGTGATTTATCTTCCTAGCTACCTGTGGTGGTTTGAATAGGTATGTCCCTCAGAGACCCAAGTGTTTTAAAGCTTGGCCAATAAGGAGTGCCGCTATTGGGAGGTGTAACCTCCCTGAAGTAGGTGTAGCCTTGATGGAGGAAGAATGCCACTGCGGGGGTGGACTTTGAGGTCTCATATATGCTCAAGCTATGTCCAGTATGGTACGCACATTTCACTGCCTGTTGCCTAGATACAGAACTCTCAGCTCTTTCTCCAGCACCCTGTCTGCTGGCATGCCACCATGTTTCCTGTCATGATGATAATGGACTAAAACAATTAAATGTTTTCCTTTATAAGAGTTGCCATGGTCATGGTGTCTCTTCACAGCAATAAAATTCTGAGACACTACCCTTTATTCTTTTATTACTCTTTTTATCTTCTCAAAAGCTTAGGAACTGTGATGGGCCATGATGAGTCCCTGCGGAGGACACAGTAGTGACTAAGAAGAATGAAGCTGGCATTCAAGGAACAAAAGAGAAGCGCAGGACAGACAGTCCTCGAGCTTTTCCTACAGCTGCTCCACTGCTGCTCCTTTCCCAAGGACTGGCTCTTCATAGCTTTCTCAAACTCCATGAGTATGGATCTTTGCAACTCTCCTAGTTTTCTGCCTTGGCAAACACCATGAACAAAAGCAACTTGTGAAAGGATGTGTTTATAGCATTATACAGACAACAGACTTTTGCTGAGGGAAGACAAGGCAAGAACTCAAAACATGAACCTAGAGCAGACTCAGTGGAGGAACTCTCCTTCCTTCCTTGCTCTCAGGATCATGTTCAGTTCGCTTTTTCTTTTCTCAGATAACTCTGGGCTATACCAAGTTGACAGCTAAAGCAAACTAGGTAACTCTATGCCTTGTCTATTTGATATACAAACACAACACCTTAAGCTATAATCTTTTCTTCCTTGTTTGTCCCCAAGAGCTCATGTTAATATAATAATATAAAATACAGTACAACTTTAAAAGTCCCACACTCCTTACAAATCCCAGTGCTTTGAAAAAATTGACCAGTAGCCCTAATTTATCTGTAATGTCCACAAACTACAACAATGGCCAGATGGCCAGATATCCCAGAAGATGCAATAGTACCACTCATTTAAATCCTGGACCTAACTCAACAGCCTCCTGCCTGGACTTAACATCCCACTAACTAGAAGGGACTTCACACCTGACACTACCAACTTATCCAGCTACCCATAGATGATAAGGTCAGGGAATCTAGAGAACCTACTGTTGTCACTTTCCTAAACCAGTAAGCTTTCTCACTGCATCTTAAATACTTAGACACACAGATAGTGTTGGACTTGTCCATCATCAAAGAAGCTTCGGTTGGTATCAGAGATCATTAGAGAAAGCCACAGCTGGTCAGCATAAGCCAACTAAATGTGGGGTGCCCACTCCTAATCAATCCATTTACAACCTGACCTTTATACCTAAGGCTTAGAGAACAGCACAGAAGAGGGACACAGAGATAGATAGTAAGACCAGTGTGTCTGTTGTGAGATAGTCTCTTCTAAGCAGAAAAAGAGGGCACAAAGTGACAGGCCAGGGCGGAAGGGTTCCTCTGGGAGGAGTTGGGAAGAGGAGTGGGAGGGTGAATATAATGACGATACATCATATGAAATTTTAAATATCTTTTTAAAAATTACATAATTTTTGAAAGTTTAATGTCTCTTGAAAATACTTTAACTGTGAGCGCCTGTAAAATCAAAAACAAATTAATTACTTTCTTTTCCAAGAAGGGAGGAGAAGCCAGGCATAATTACAATCAAATCAACATAAAACAGAAGTCCAGTAGGGTACTAGATGTCACATCTGGGACTCACTGGTGACCTAGTTTCAGAAGGTTTTGTTAATTCCCCTTCCTCGACGCTGCCACCCACAGCACACAAAGCTTGTCTTACAGGCTCAGGTCACCGCGAAGCAACACCAGCCATTGTTCTTGGTGGATGTCCACTTTCTTCACGTCTCCAAAATCCTGGGGTCTCCACTAAAAATGTTCCACTCTTGCCTCTCTTCAGAGACTCGAACCTTGTCAGACTGCACCAAAAGTCAGCCAGGACCCCCTTGATCTCGCATCTCTTGCGCCTTCGAAAGCAATGCCAGATGAGTGAATTTTCCACATTATCAAGTTCAGCTTCCAGCTTTAGATGCATATCATCACTCCACCCCATCCCATTCCAGTGTGGTAGCTTCTACACTAACCTTGTAGGCATACTTCTCAAGAGATTTCACCTCAATGATGCTGATCTCTTGTCAGTCACAGCTAGATTTTCAGCCCCAGCTGACTAGCATCAGCTGTCCAGTGAAGAGATTTCATTTAGAGGTGCTGGTCTCCTTCTGATTGCAAATGATTCTTCAGCTCCAGCTGACCAGAATCCAGATTCTTAAATCAAATATATCACACAAAGATTCTCAACCGAGTCTCTGCTTCCCTCTGAAGCTTGCCAAGCGGGGCCTCCATCGTCTTCAATTCTCTCAAGATTCTCCTCTTCCAAGTTCCCGCAGAGTCTCTTATGCTCTAAACATTCAAAAGCTTTTTTGTGCAAACACTAAACCAGGTTCATCACAGCAACAAGGCATTCTCAGCACCAACTGTTAGTCTAGTTTAATTTTCTACTGCTCTCATAAAGCACCGACTAAAAGCATCTTGGGAACCAAAGGGTTTGTTTAATCTTGAAGGTTACAGTCCCTTGTTGGTGAGAGTCAGGAATGAAACTCAAGCAGGGAAGAACTTGAAACAGAAAACACCGAGTGAGGAACTCTGCCCACTCTCTGACTCCCAGTCTCATGGTCAGCTGCCCTCCTTGTATGACCCAGGCCCACCTGCCCAGGGATGGCACCATCCACAATGGTCTGGCCCTCCTACAACAATTATCAATCAAGAAAAATGCCCCTTGGACAAGCACACGGGTCAGTCTAATTGAGATAATGCCCCAGTTAAGAGTCCCTCAGATAACTCTGGGCTGTGTCAACTTGACAGGTAACGTTAACTAGGAAAGCATCCTTTGAAGGGGGATTTATTTATACTGATATGGCTTATTTTTTGGTCTTTATTGATGTTTTATTCCTAAGAATCTGTTACTATGTTGTGTGTTATATATACAAAGAAAAAAAGCATGCAGTCCCTGTATTGTGATATGTAAGAGCTACTTCAGAAGGGCACAAGTATGGGTGTTGAACATTACAATGGGAGTGACTGCCAACAATATAAGGTAGACACCGGAAGATGTGTATCTGCATCCTGCAAACATCACGTTCCCTTATCCATCCTCTTCTGCACTGGCTTTTTCAGGGAGACTCTGTCTTCCCCTCAGCTCCCTGGGCTCTCCTGTACTGCTTTCCATTTGTATAAAGGATCCTAATGAGCTTCTCCTGCTCTAAATGACATACCCAAATTTTCGGTGTCTCTTAGTTCTCAACTAGGGCATGTAGGCTATACATCAAAGTGAAAAAAGTAGCCTATAGCCAGTTTTTGGTGCAGCCAAACATCCAGCTGACTTTCACAACAGCTGCTCTCCTCCTCTACCAGCAGGGTACCCACCAGGACCGGGGGAGTCTTTCCCAGCGATGCAGGGTTCCAGTCCAACACTTTTCAGTCTTTTATCCTGCAGTTGAATCTTGCTAACTGAAACAGACAGGAGGTTGGAGGTCTGAGTAGAGGAATGGAGTGGGGTTGTGAGAGGCTAGGAGGTAGGAGAGAATGGATAAGCCACAAATAGGTGAGATATGTTGTATTCACATTAGAGGATGACTGCTAGGCAGGCAGGTGTCCTCACACACTGACACACAGATAAGTGGACACAGGCATACACACTCAGACCTGCACACAGGCCAAACTACATGTATACAAAACTTAAAAAAGTGTTATTCTGTCAGAAATTGTTATACTACAGATTATATCACAGTTTATCATTCTGTTTCCAGAATGTCCAGTGTTAGTGAGTTATTTTGTGCTGATTCAAAGCCCCATGGATGTGCAGCCATCTTGACCCATGCTGGACATCAGCACCATGCTGTCCAAACAAGAACTGTTCCTTACAGCCCTCTGTTTCTACACATAGGCAGGCAAGCTCCAAGAGTATCAGGAAACCCGTTGGAGTGCAGAAGAGGAAAAGAGAAAAGAGAAGCATCATGGCGTAGCATCAAGATGCAGTTCTCCCAGAGCAATAGTGATGTCCAAAGGACTTGGTGGCTCAGGACTATGATGGAAAACCTAGCAGAGAGTATAATCTTCAAGTTTCCAAAAGAAACTTTGCAAGAAAATTGTTCCACTGGGGAAAAAAATGAACAAAAAAAAAAAAACCACTACTTACCACCACCACCAACAACAAACTAATTACTAACAAAATCCATGGTATTTCTTCAGTGTTCCAAACACTGCAAAACTATGATGCCTCCAGGAGCTGTAAAGAACGCTGACGCGGAAGCTAAGAGTACAAACTGCTCTTGCAGAAGACTGGAGTGTGGTCCCCAACACCCATGTTGGGCAGCTCACAATGAGTAATAATAACTCAGTCTTCAGGGACTCTGACACTCTCCTCTGACCTCCCCAGGTACCCACACTCATACACATGCATGTACCCATGCATGTACACAGGTGTGCATTCATGTGTATACACACATACTCAAAATAAATAAGATCATAGGGGGTTTTTTTGTAAATGATGCTTCCAGATCAGAATATTTTCTTGATTTACAGAGACAGATATTTTTCTACGAAATCTCAGCTCATCATGGAAGCCGCGAAGTCTCCACCATTTGATAAAAGCACACAATTTCCTCCGCGGCACAACCACCGCTCGCACTAAACAACTTGTTCTGTCTCACATAACCAGACAATGATACAGCTTAATTTCAAACCTTAGCCTCCTGAAGAAAAAGCTCTGTGCTTCTTGTACCCTTCTGCCTCCTATAAACCAAACTATCAACACTTTCCCTAGCTATTTCTCAGGGTCCTTGCAGGGAGCAAATAAATTAGTATTTTCAAAAGCAATAAACTTTGCAAGCAAAGACTGTACAAATATTAGTCAGGATTATTACCAAATAATTTGTTATGCAACCATGTGAGACATGTTAGAACCAAAATATTAAGTGTGACTGAACAGGGTGGAAAAGGAGAACCAAGAGCTGCAGAGGGGGACTGGGTAAGTATTCTTGGAGGTGAGACTGGAGCTGGCCCCCAGACAATGCATTTAATTTTCTTGATAGATTCCGTCCACCAGATTCCCTCACTCATGTTTTGTCTCTTCACGGCACTGAAGCTGAGGTAGTTTAGTTTTGGGGAGAGAACAGGGCAAGGCTCACTCCTCTGTCAGGTATGGGTGGTATAGACCGAGATACTCATATATCATAGGCAGTTGTCTTCTCTTGATGGCCTTGCTCCCCTCTGACTCCTGGTCAGTGCCTGGGGCCTGGACTTTTCCCCCAAGCCTTAAATCAGCCTATTTATCAGGCCGACCTCCTCCAGATGAATCTTGTTTTGGACTTGGCTCCTTCCTCCTCCTTTAATTCCGTGTAGCCCTCTGTTCTTAATTCCTGAAGGTGGATGGAGCCAAGCTCCTTCCCTCTGCACTGGAATTGTATTTAGACATCATTGGCCTAGGTGGGACAAAAGACAGTGTGGTCATGTTTCTGGTGTAAGCTTGGAGGGAAAACGGCTTGTCTCCCTCCATGGAGATAAGCCAGCATTGAGAAACAAGGTGAGGAGACTTCAGCAGAATGAGAAAGAGTCATGTTCTTCCAAACAGCATATGAACCAAATAGGCAAACTAGCATCTAATCCATACCTATAGAAACCTTTCCATGAGCATCCATGGCCAACTTGCTTCCAACTTAAATGACTTTGACCCAGCTCAGTCCCAGCATGTATGAAGTGAGACATCTACTCACCTTGCCACACAACAACAAAACCACACCCAAACTTTTCCCCAGATTTCTATGCCACTGATTGCAGGCTATGCCTCTATCTCTGGAAGCAAACGACCCCCTGGAAGGTCACAGAGGATAGGATACGAAAATCAAAACTGATTTCCCGCTGCCCATTTTCACACCCTGTCTGGCCTGACCCGCCTCCCCTCTCCGCTTCCACCCACAACTCCTCCTAGTCCCCAAGGGGTGCGATTCTGGAGCCAAAATCCACTTTGTCAGCACAAGAGCAGCTTTGCCTTCTCTTGCTCCACACGCCATGTGACCCTGGAGAACCTCCAGGGCATATTTCATCTGGCATCAACATCTCGAGGTCACCATGACCCAGAACTTCCTGCGTTCTGGGGCCAGCCAACCAGCACCTGCCAAAGCCATCCATGGCAACAAATGATGGCTGCGTGGGGAGAACGGACCAAGTGTGGTGCCGGCGGCAGCCCTGTCTGCCAGCAGACGGTGTAGCACTGGCTTTCCATTGCCGTCCGTGTACCAGACTTGGCCAGGTTTGTCCCTTCCCTAGGACCAAGTCAACAAACTAAGACTGGAGAAGCTTCGGCTCAGGCACGAAGCGGAAAGCCGTTGCCTTTTGCCATAATGGGGGCAGCTATGCTTAGTGGACCCTGGAGACTCTGGTTTCCCAGATATCCCAGCACCGCTCAGTGCCAAGCATTGTGATAATTTAAGACTATCTCAATTTTAGGGATCTGCTATACCATTTGTTCTTTCTCGTAAGGGGAAAATGTTATAGAGGCAAAAGACTTCGTCTTGAATTTTGCATAGGTCAAAGGCTAAGGCTGGGTCCTTTCCTACGTAAGAATCATAATGTTTGGAGACAATGAAACACTATCCAGGCCAGTGGTTCTTCATCAAGTATGGTAAGAAGGCCTATGAATGGCTATGAACACAACCCACTCACTGCACTAGAAATAAAACCACAGCCACCCCAGATTTTGCTCACAATTTGAGAGTATATTTGAGATTCCGGTAACCCATCTGTGAATGGTCTTAATTTTTTTTCCTCTGATAATTTTTTTATTACTTTATAAATAATAGGAATCAAAATTTCCACTTCCTCCCCTCCTCCCATTTCCCTCCCACTTCCACAATCCTGAGAGAGGGCAGGCTACCCTGCCCTATGAGAAGTCCAAGGCCCTCCCCGCTCTATCCAGGCTTTGGAAAGTATGCATCCAAATAGAACAGGATCCCAAAAAGCCAGTACATGCAGTAGAGACAAATCCCAGTGCCATTATCATTGGCTTCTCAGTCTGCCCCAATTGTCAGCCACATTCAGAGGGTTCAGTTTGATCCCATGCTCGTTCAGTCCCAGACCAGCTGGATTTGGTGAGCTCCCATTAGTTCAGGCCCACTGTTCTCATTGGGTGGACCAACCCCTCGTGGTCCTGACTTCCTTGGTCATCTTCTCCCTCCTTCTGCTCTTCAACTGGACCTTGAGAGCTCAGTCCAGTGTTCCTATGTGGGTCTCTGTTTCTATCTCCATCTGTTGACAGGTGAAGGTTCTATGGTGATATTCAAGATAGTCATCAGTCTAACTATGGGACAAGGCCAGTTTAGGCACCCTCTCCTCCACTGCCCAGGGTCCTAGCTGGGGACATCCCTGTGGACATCTGGGAACCCCTCTAGAGTCAAGCCTCTTGCCAACCGCACACTGACTCCCTTAATTAAAATATCTTCTTCCCTGCTCCCATATCTGTCCTTCCTCCATCTCAACCATCCCACTCCCCCAAGCTCTCCCGAATCCTCCCCTTCTCCCTTCTCTCTCTCCCTCTCCCATTCCCCCCACCCCGCCTCCACCCCATGTTCCCAACTTTTGCCTGACAATCTTGTCTGCTTCCAGTTTCCAGGAGACTCTATATATGTTTTTCTTTGGGTTCACCTTATTACTTAGGTTTTCTAGGATCACGAACTATAGGTTCAATGTTCTTTGTTTATGGATAGAATCCACTAAGGAGTGAGTACATACTCTTCCATTTCTTTAAGGGGGTTTTTCACTTCCTATTAAGGGTCTCCATCATTTTCATAAGATTATGATTAAAGTTGATTTCTTCTACTTCTTCTGGTTTAGGGTGTTCAAGTCTTCCTGTTGCGTGTTCACCAGATTCTGGTGTTATCATGTTGCTTTTCAGGTTGTTGGAGGAATTCTTGTATTGGCTCCTGCCCATCTCTTCCTTCAAATGAGGCCAGCAGAGTCTTAGCATCTTTGTCCAATCTTTACTGTGACTGACTGTGTACTTGGGAGTTTTTCTTGGTCTGCCCTCTCTTAGGTCCCCTCAGCTCTGGAGCTGGCTCTCAGATCCCCCCTGCATTGAATCAGGCTGAGTTGGGGGATCCAAGGACCCCACAGATGAAAAGGAGTGCCTGGGGGCAGGCTGGAATGTGATAAAAAAAAAAAAAAGCCAGCAGCCAGGAAACACCCTGCTGGATGGCCAGAAAAGCTTAGGGAGTTGGAGGGGGCCTGTACTCAGTTCCCCAAGACCTTCTGGCCACAGGGCCACTCACTCACCTGTCTGTATCCACTCAGCACCTTGTTTTGTTTTTTTATAATACTAGAGATTGGATCTATGTCCTGTAAGTGCTCAACCACCAAGTTATATCTCCAGTTCTCTCATTTTAATCTTTTACCATGAAGACAAAGTTTTACAAGGCTACTCTGGCTTGCTGTGAGCTCACTCGGCAGGCTAGGCAGGCTTGACTCTGTATCCTTTTGTCTTTGTCTTCCCAGAAACTAGAATTACAGGCCTGCGCAACTGAGATGAACTCTAGTATTCTTGTCTATCTCCAGTCAATTTCTCTACCTCCCAGGACTCTCATTTTGTAGGAAGGGAAATGAGAGACCCAGAGAAGTCATCAACTATTACAAAGAACAAGGTGGGTAGGTCCTGCTGGTTCCAAGTCTGTCTCATGGCCTTCCTGGAAGACTGCCATACCTACTGCCCTTGGGTCCTCTCTCACCTTATTTTCCTCTCTCTTATGGCTCCTTTTCCCCCTTTGCTCCTCTCCTGCGTTCTCTTTTTTAGTCTTTCTTGCTTTGTAACACTTTATTTCCTCTTTTATTTTCCTTCAGCTCAGCCTCTTTCCCCCTTTGTACCTCACGGTTGAGAAACCCAATCAACTACTGAGTCTTTGCTCTGTGGACCTGGAGAACCAAAGGTCATAAAGTCTAATTCGAGGTCAGAATACATCTGCGGAAGGCAGTGAAGCAAAGGTCCTGTCTCTCCCACAAATCTTCAGTTCTCATCTAGCACATGCACATAGGCCTTTTGGATCAGTCAGTCTAGAACGACTTTTAAAATGACCACAAAGAGAAGTGGAATAGAAACCAATTGTGTAGGTGGGTATTTCTCAATAAGTGATTCCAGGATCCCTGGGGGTTTCTGAGACCCATCCAGGGAATTCATAAGGTCAAAACTATGTCTCAGTGATGCTAAGGTTTGATCTATTTTCCATATGCTTCCATCTGCACTGATGTGTAAAAGCAATATCAGATCAAATTGCTGGAGCCTCAGTGTGCACTAAAGCAGCAAAACCACCCTGGGCTGTCTTCATCACCAGGAGGAAAGTGAAAGCAGAAAATGGCCTTCTCTTTAGAATATCCTTAATAAAGCAGCTATTGTTTAGTTAATAAAATTTGGAGCTTTGAGTGTCCATGCTTTTATATTTCCTAATGAAGTGGAAAGTGTAGGAAGGACATCGGTGTACTGGAAGATACAGTTGGCCCAAGGATAAGTGATGTACAAGTGGCCTACAGCTTCATCTTCAAGGAACACCACATTGATGTGGAAGAGCAAATGACAATTGCTCATGTAAACATGTGTGGGTTTGGTGGTCCTGCAAAGTGGTTCAGCCAATATAGAAAACTGCGTGGCAGTTCCTCAAGAAGCTGGGAATAGATCTGTCTCACGTTCTGTCTATATGACTCTTGTGTATACACCTAAAGGAATTTTCATCCTATTACAGAGAAGCTTGCTCAACCATGTTTATTGCTGCTCTACTGCAAAATAGCCAGGAACTGGAAACAAATTAGATATCTGCCAACAGATGAATGGATAAAGAAAATGTGGAATATTTACACAATGGAGCATTACTCAGATGTTTAAAAAATGAAATCATGAAAATCTCAAGTAAATGGATGGAGATAGAAAAAAAATATCCTCAGTGAGATAGCCCAGACCCCAAAAGACAAATAACGTGTTTTAGCTGCTAAGTTCTTTATAAGCAGGCTAACTTTCATATTACCATAGAGGTTCCAGATACAGTAAGGGGCCAGAGAGGAGGGAAGGATCTCCCTAGGAAGATAACTAGAATAAATAGATATAAGAACTAGTTAGTAACAAGCTTCAGCTCTCAGCTGAGCATTTATAGTTAATAATAAATCTTCATGTGGTTCTTTGGAAAGTTCGTTTTCCTTATGAAAAACCCTGACTACAGATTTTTTTTTCCACAGTGAACCAAACATGTAAGTATTTAATACCTTTAAAAGACTGAATAGCTTCCAAACACATATACCTTTTCTGACAAGGCCAGTGATTATACTAAAACAGGAATCATTTGAATATTTGAAAAACTGGTGCAAATATGAAAGTTTAACATGAGGCAGTGAAGCAATATTTTCCAAATGACCAATTCATAGTGTTACAACACTATGTATGGAGGAAATACTCATTTACAAGGCAAGGTGGGCTCATGAGCTGCAATATAACAAATAGGAAATGATCTCCAGTCTGCCTGGCTCCAGATAAGTCAATGCAGTCAATCCTTAAGTGGCTCTGTCTCTTGGCGTTTTGGTGCAATAACAAAGAAACTTGCCTACAAATACCTCAAAACATTACTAAAAGCCCCACCTTTTCCCAATTACAAACATGTATAAAGCAGCAGTTCGTTTATCGACTTAAACTAAACAAAACATGGCTGCAGACTGAATATCAAAGAAGGCAGGAGATTTGTCTTCAATAACTTAGATTTTAAGAAATTTGCAAAATGTATTATATTATAATGCCATGATTAATAACAAAAATAGGTGACTAGTCGATTTTCTCCTTTTCTCAAAATTTCTGATAGGTTAAATATGAATAGGTACAAATGGAAAGAAAAAACTCTCTGGTGTCCAAAATACTTTTAAAGCTTCCAAAAGGACCGAGGCAAGACTATTTGAGCTCTACTGTTATAGACTGTTGACCTTGTTTTGCTTTTTTTTTTTATTTTTTAGATTTAGTGATTTTTATGTGGATGAATCTTTTGTCTGTGTGTATGTACATGCACCGTGTGTGTGTCTAGTGCTCTTGGAGGTCACAAGAGGGTGCTGAAAAGACTATAATTGGAGTTATAGGTGGTTGTGAGCCATTTTGTGGGTACCAGTGCAAGAGCAACTAGCGCCCTTAACCACTGAACCATATCTTTAGCCCCTGTAGACTGTTTTTAGAAGAAGGAAGGATGCTCTGTGTGATAAGTGCTTACCAAGCATCCAGTGAGTTGAGACCAGTGACAGACACTGTGAGGGATCATGCTCTGAGCTCACCATTGGGGAAAGGTAGGACTCTGTGCATAGGAGTGCCACAGGGAGGGACAATCTGACTGCTCCTAGAAATCCACCTCAGATGACATGAGGGGAAGAAGCACTCCACTGGGCAGAAGTGAGATACACACTGAAGCCTCCTGAAGGAAGCCTCCCACACCTCTGGTCTTCTGTACATGCGTGCCAGGTGAATATGCTCACGAAAGCAAGGAATTACTAAGCCATGGGTGGTTTTAGCTCTGTATTACCCATTTCCTGTAGTATATAAGAAAAATCGGGTAATTTATGCCAAGATTTGGACCCTGACCAAATGCCATTTGCCGACTCTATATCTTCCTTCACCAATTTTCTCTAAAGATCAGTGTGTTCCTACACGAGAAGGACATTGGATGAAAAAGGAGGGATCAGGCTCAAGTCATGCGATTCCTCCTGCAGATATAGCATCTAGATCCTCACTCTCTGCTTACCTCAGTGGGGATTTAGAGCTGAAAAGAGGCCACTGTCCTTTTACCAGGAGCAACCGGGAGCCTGATATAGGAAGCCCAGGTCTTCCCTAATGCAGAGCACAGAGCAAAGTCCATCCATAGATGGTGAGGTTTCCAGGAGGGGAAAGTGAGAGAGCCTAGCCAGTTTTAAAGAATGGATGCTGGTGGAATAGGAAACACTTGTGAATTCAAAGGCACTGGCTGTCTTATTTCCATCTAGGTCTCCAACAGTCAGCACGGCAAAGACTTTCCCTAAACATCTATATGATAAGCTACTCTGAACACAAAGACAAGGACAGAATATGCCACCAAGTCACGAATGTCTGTGACTCCACACTCATTGGCCTCAATTAGAAATCATGTCAGTCACTGGTGCAGAACCTGACTCTCTCAGGCAGCGGCTCCTAGGACTGCAAGCAAAAGGTAAAGGGGGTCGAGTTGTACTGCTCAGAGAGACTTGTAGGCGTCCATGACAAATGAGGCAGCAGCCAGTGTAGATCAAGTCTCTGTTTCACCTTGATACGGCCTCTCTTCCATCACCCTCTCTCAGCAGAGAGCAGCCAGAGGCGTTGCACTGGTACCCTAGTCCCAAGCTAGTCTCTCTGTATGGAAGGTACAATCAATACACATGACAAGGCTAATATGTCTAAGAAGTGAGGGAACGTCTACACAACCGATAGCAGTCATTTCCTGAGGTTTCCCAGCCTGTACCCCCACCCCCAGGATGTCCACAGCTGTACCCACCTCTACCTGCCAAGGGGAGGTTTTGGGACTGAGAGCCTGAGGTTTCTTCACCTTTACAAGGGATGCTAGGTAGTTCTCACACCTCTCAGATCTCCAGCATCACCTATCATCTCTGAAAGCACCCAAGTTTAAAGCACTTCCTCTTTGAGAGATTGGCTGCCAGGACAAGTGACATTGAGAAAAAAAAATTAATTATACCGCTGACATACCTGCATCAGACAAATGATGCAAATCAAAGATGCAGACAGGGTGGTGCGGAGGTGGCAGGCCTTCAGGATGATCGAATGAAAGTCCTACTCCAGGCTCAGGCCTTAGGGCACCCGTGTCAGCCTGGACCCAACTGAAGCACCATTTTGTAGAGAATCATAGAACAAGGAAGATGATGTCATACACAACAATGCTTTAAATATGGGATACAAAGGGCAGGGTAGAATGGGTGGGGGAACAGTTACGGAATATCTCTGGAAGTCTAAGAAAGGCCAAACGATACTGGGAATTGCTCTTTATCCCGGGTGGTCCAGAAGGAGTGTTGCCTCCATCATGGGCCCCAAACAACCCTTCATCCAGCTTACTCAGGCCCAGTGAGGTCCACCTCTGCTAATCTCATCCCAAACCTTCCCCGCCCCCATGTAGTACATACCATCGATTTCAGTGCTCTATTAACTCTGATGGGTTTTTGTGTCCTGAGGTAAAGTCTATGCCAGAGCATACAGTAAACGGAGCTCAGGACATTTAGGGGCTATATTGTTAGAAAAATTCAAATGCTAAATTGATAAAATGGACAAATCACGGAAGAGAGAAGTAGACTGAAGGACAGAATCCCAGAGCTGTCTGAACCCCATCCTTTCTCTCACTGTGTCTTTTGCTGAAAAAAAGTTTTGATAAATTCAGAAAACTAGGATCGCATGTCCTTTGCAAAACAAATGCCTCTATTAAAAGGAGAAATTGCTTTCCCAAATGTAAGCTATTAGAAATTAGTAACGTGAGTCCCAACGCAGAGAGCTCCGCTGTCTTTCCACAATTCATCCACATCCCCGGGGGAAGAGACCATGTGAAGTTTACATCCGATTCCAGTATTTAACTGTCTGTTTCTGGGCATCTGGATAAAGCTTGTTTACTAAAATCCTGACCACCCACAAAACAGCTCACAGAAACAACACATACAACAGGGAACGGGAATGGGACATTTCTTCAATAAACTTAGGAAAATCCACTTCTTCGAAAACCAAAATTAATATTCTCCCTGTTCACTTGGCTCTTATCTGTAAGGTCACTGCGGCCAGAACTCTCTGAATGTTAAGCCTGCTCAATTAATCTTGTTTGTAGAGCTCTTGAATCCTTTAAAGAGCGTCAAAAACTAAAACTGAACTAGCTGCAGCTAAATTTCCCATATGGAAATTTTCCCTTCACTCATTTCCCCGTTGTCTCTACTCAACTCGCTTCTGCCAACTGCCCACCCTCATCCCCCTCTCTTCTCCTATGTCCCTTCTCTTCACTATACAGTTTGGCTCTAAAGCACAATGTGTTTAGACTATAACATAAGGGTTACTGTCTCTAGTCTGTAGCTTCATCATTCAACTTACTCACGGATGTAGAGAAAGAAAGTGCAGTAAGCAGAAAAAAATTGTGTCCATCTATTTAACGAAAGTAGACTAAAACTGAGAAGGAGAAACAGAAAATAGAAGTTAGATGTTAAAAAATTTTAAACAAACCATAAATAATGGTTGATGCACTTAAAATGTTGTCTTGCATGAAGTGATTGTGGAATTAGCAATTTTGTTATTTTCGTATTAATTCTTATGGTTTATGCTGGTTTCCTCCAAAGGGATGGGCCTTTATTATAACTGCTTCAAAGAAAAGCAGTATAGGCTATGAAAAGAGTTGGAGGATCCATAGGAACAGACAAGCTCAAACACACAGCCAGGCAGAACAAGGGCTGCAGGCCAGCTCAAATCTATACTCTGATTTTCTATTTCTCTTTGTAGACATTGAGGAGTGGCAAGAAAGTCACTTCCCTTTTATATCATCACAAATTCCTATATTATAAACAGCAACTCTGGAAAGCAAAAACTTAGAAGAAAAGAAAAACATGGAATCCATACCACCAATGGCAAGCATGGACTTATCACTGCCTCCAGCAGCACAGGGCTCAAAGGGAATTCACTGCTGACTCTGCAGTGTGAAGCATAAAGCAAATAAGTCAAACACTAAGTAATATATAAGAGACATGAATGCACATAAATAGAGGAAATAGAATATCTAGATTATATATAGCTCTTGATGCATGATCCCTACATATTTATATCCACAATCCCAGGTTCACCAAGTAAAAGGAAAAAGAAAAAAAATTACAATAGTTTTATTTCACTAACAGGAGTTAAAATTATTAGATATATGTAGATAGTTGTTGTGGCAAATATTATGCCATAAAAGACCACAAGCTATGGTATTCTGTTCACAAGAAACTCCAGAGGAGTCCATTCTAAACCATATTGACTATCCTCTGGCAATGGCCACTGGGTGCTGGAGAGAGGTGGGAGGTGAGGTCTGGGATGTTATTGAATAGGACAAGGCTTGTGGAATTTTAAACTAGAAATGTTCTCCACCTCAATCATGGAATGAATCACCAGCAAAATTTATTAAAAATATGTCATTTAAAATGACATGTGACTGATATATTAATAAAGGTGATTTTTTAAATGTACATCAAAATTAGTAAGATTGACAAATCCTATCCAAATTAACTATAAGGAGGAAAGAGAAGATACAAATTAACAAAATTAGAGATGAAAAGGAGGGCATTACAACAAATGCTTAGGAAATCCAGGGAATCATAAACACATGTTTAAAAAAAACCTGTACTTCTAAGTGGGTAGTGGTACCACATACCTTTAGTCCCAGCACTAGGAAAGCAGAGGCAGCTGGATATCTGGGTTTGAGGCCAGCCTGGTCTACAGGGCCAGTTCCAGGACAGCAAAGGATACATGGAGAAACCCCATCTCAATAAAACAAAACAAAGCAAAAAACAAACAGAAAAAAAAAACTGTATTTTACCAAGTCAGAAAATGTAAAAGAAATGTGTGTTTTTCTCAATACATATCACCCACCAGAGTTAAATCAAGGTAAGGGGGTGGGTGGGGACGAGAACTTGAGGGATCAGATGGGGGGGTGGAGGGGGAGAGTACTGTAAGGGAGGGCGTTTTAGAGTCGTGTCAAAACCTGATGCAAGGGAAACTCCCATCAATCTACAAGGATGACCCCAACCAAGACTCCTGACAATAGTGGATACCTAGCTTGAACTGGCCCTCTCCTGCGATCAGATTGGTGACTACCCAGTTGTCGTCAGAGAGCCTTCATCCAGTAACTGATGGAAACCGATGCAGAGACCCACAGCCAAAGATTAGCTCGAGGTCAGAGAACCCTGCTGAAGGAAAGGAGGAAGGATTGTAGGAGCCAAAAGCATGAAGGACATCACAAGAAAACTCACAGGAACAATTAACTCGGTTCACTTGGGATCACAGAATCTGAACTAACAACCAGGGAGACTGAATGGGACTGACCTAGGCCCTCTGCATGTATGTGATAGTTATGTAGCTTGGTTCTCTTGTGGTGAGGCAGAAAGTAAGACTAGAATATACAGAACAAACAGAAACTAGTAAGATAGAAGGCCTGAACTCGGGGTTTCTTTTTTGAATCCGAGCATTTGTCTGTTGCTAACAGTGGGAGCAGGTGCCAGGCACTGATGGTACACACCTTTAATCCCAGCACTTGGGAGGCGAAAACAGGTGGATTTCTGAGTTCCAGGCTAGTCTGGTCTACAGAGTGAGATTCAGGATAAACCCCAAAGCTACAGAAAAATCCTGTCTTGAAAAACCAATAAAATAAAATAAAAATTGCTGGGCGGTGGTGGTGCATGCCTTTAATCCCAGCACTTGGGAGGCAAAGGAGGCAAATTCTCTTTGAGTTCGAGGCCATCATGGTCTAACAAGAGCTAGTGCCAGGACCGGTTCCAAAAGCTACAGAGAAACCCTGTCTCGAAAAACCAAAAATTAATTAATTAATTAATTAATTAATGATAAAAATGGGAGCAGGTGCTGTCCCTAATGCTCTGACTGCTCTTGGGAACCTGCTTCTCATACTGGTTTGCCTTACTCAGCCTTAATACAAGGGGAGGTGCTTGGTCTTACTGCAACTTGATAGGCCATGCTTTATTGATACCCACGGGAGGCCTGTGCTTCCTGAACAGAAACAGAGGAGGAGTGGAAGGAAGGGAATATTGGCTGGGATGTAAAATAAATTTTTTAAAAAAATCAAAAATTAAGCAAATCTTAAAAGAAGGAAAGGGGAGCTACATGACTTTATGGTTTACTTTGGGAAAAATGTTAACTCTAAGCAGACTGTACAGGAAACTGCTATAATAAAAAAAATTGAGGCACCATTTCCAAAAACCTCAAAGAAAAGGGATAAAAATAAAGATTGGCTCAACAAGCTGGGGTGGGCAGAAAGTGTCATGACGATATAGCCATGGTGACATGGCTCACTCTTTGTTAGCACTTATGGATATTTCACATGTAATAATCTCCAATATCCCAAAAGCAAATAAATGAATTCAGTAAATGAAACATCATTACAGTCATTCTTATTTTGTTGATGAACAAACTGAGACCAGAAAATTAATGCAACTTACTAATATCAAACAGCAGGCAAGGCCAAGTGAGGGTTTAAGCAAGGCCATGCCACAGACACCACGCTGCCTCTTGTCATAAACAGGAAGTAATTCTGAGACACAACTGCAGAATGCCATTTATCAAAGAAAAGGGATTGGGATACCTAATCTCACAATAAACCAGAGACTAAGACTGCATTAATGAAAAGTGAAGTTTAATTATGTGTTATTTACAGAAGAGATACCCAAGGCAAAAAGACTCAGAAAGGTTGAAACTGGAAACATTATAAAAAATATGCTTGGTTAATGTTAAAAATGGCAAATGTATTAATGTTAATATATGAAGAAGAATTCATGGAACCTGAAAGCATCAAAGAAGAATAATTTAAATTGACAACATAATTAACAAAGAAAATAAAACTATAATTACTGTACGTTCCTAATTAGCACAGATTCTAAACACAGAAACAAAGACAGTGAAAGATTTTAATTCGTCTCTGTCAGTGACATTTTAAGTGGCCCAAGGCAAACAAGGACCTGAATAATTTAACTAATAAGAAATATGTATTTGCGTACATATATATTATTTTAAGTGTTTTTCATATTCATAAAAATATGACCTTTTGTTGAGCTACAAAGAAATGGCAGTGTATTTACTAGCACAAAACAAAAAAATAACATGAAGATCAGAATTTCTTTAATACTGTTAGTAACTAGTAACAATGGATGGCTGTCACCTCCAAGATGATCCATTTGGAAATATTAAGGTCCTCTATAATCAAAAGCCAGTTATAAATGACTGACATCAAGAATTTCACATGTCAGAATTGGTAGGTTGTAGCCAACATAATAAAGGACATTTTTATGTTCTTAAAAGTAAAGAGTATTTTTTAATATAATTTTTTATTGAAAAAAAAAATTTCCGCCTCCTCCCCGCCTCCCATTTCCCTCCCCGTCTTTCTTTTCCCCCCTCCTCCCTCTCCTCTCCCCCTCCCCCACTCCTCTCCCCCTCCCTCTCCAGTCTGAGGGGCAGTCAGGGTTCCCTGCCCTGTGGAAAGTCCAAAGTCCTCCCCGCTCCATCCTGGTCTAGGAAGGTGGACATTCAAACTGGCTAGGCTCCCACAAAGCCAGAACATGAAGTAGGATCAAAACCCAGTGGCATACACTCCGTAAAGAAACTAAAGAAGAAGGTGAACCCAAGAAAAAACATATAGTTATCCTCTTGGCTAAGGGAAGTAGATAAAATTACCGGGGACAAAATTGGGATCTTGGGGGTGGGGTGGGTTGGGGATAAGGGGAGATGGGGAGAGAAAAGTGAGAAGGGGAGGATTGGGGGATCTTGGGGAAACAGGAAGATTGGGATAAAGGAAGGTTGGATAGGGGAGCAGGGAAGCACATATCTTAGTTAAGGGAGCCACCTTAGTGTTGGCAAGAGACTTGAACCTAGAGTGGCTCCCAGGAGCCCAAGGCGATGTCCCCAGTTAGTCCCTTGGGAANTGATATGATATAGGATAAATCTTTCTCTTCTAAGCGAACCCTATATCTCTGAAGATGAGTATCACAATAAGTGACGTGACAATTCTGTTCCATAATAGCTTCTATTAGAAATAAATGTTAATAACCTCACACTTACATGCTTAATTTTCTATTTTGCCATAGCAACTTAACATCTGTCTATATTGTTTTAGATTGATATTAATATAGTTAAAAGATTATAAAGTAAAAATTTGGAATTATGTAATATAATCTGAACAAGAATCTGCCCTTCTTAGGTGGAGGGCAACTGGAATATTATACAACATGGACTAGAAAGAAGAAGATATATCAGACTGTTTTCTTTGATGACAACATTATTTTCCAGTTTTCTACTTATACACAAAAACACTCAGTATCTGCCAATACAAAGTTCATCTCTACAATGAGTCTAATTTGCATTAGGTCCTGATCTGAATTGTAATTATTTGTCTATCTTTTTGAATAAAGAAATAATAATAGTCTTGGCCACTCACTTTTCTTTATTCATAATTTCTATAGTTTATACTTTCGTGCACTGATGATAAATTGAAACACTCAGCACTCATAATTATTTTTTATGAGGGACCACAAACTGAAGAAGAGACCAATGTGAAAGAATGCTAGCTCATATAATCAGAGTAATATACTAATGAATAAAAAGTCATCTACACGCTGATTCTAAAAATTTACTTTCAAATATAACATTTATTTGTTTCACTCACCTTTCTACCTGATACACTAAATGTAGTCATTAATTAAAGCTCATCATCACGTCTGAGTTAAAAGTTTGAACTAAAAATAATATTTATATATTTTCATGTCATAAAAATGCAGAAACAAGGTAAGCAATATAAAAGATTTTATTGGAGACATTAGCATTTTACCTGAAATTATATCCAGGTTTATAATGTGTATATTGATCAATATATGTGTGCCAAATATTAAAATCTACTATAGGAAACTGTACCCATACAAGAATCATGAATATGATCTGTCACTGAAGACGTATTTATTCAAAAGAGTATGGTGCTTTGTATTTCTCTGTCATTTTCTCCCATGATGTGGATTTTATTTACCCGGTTACTAAAGAAACGATCACAATGGTACATTAACAAACTCCATAGTTGTGTCTGTAAGTTACTCGGGATGTGGGAGTATAAGTGAAAATGTTATCAATAAGTCAGGATTTGAATGTTGAAAATTAAAAGTATTTTTGTGATTTCAATGTTTTTAAATTGCTAAATGTTTATTCATTCACTCATTTATTCTAGGTAACGCTATTCCATATGCTATATATGTCAAGGTGACTTTGAGCTAATGATCCTCTTGTGCCCACCTTCAGAGTGCTTTGATTTTAGACATACACCACCATGCTTAGCAGTGTTGCACGTGCTTATTTTCTACATGTGATTTAATGCATAGTAAAGCCAATAAATGAGAAAAAAACAAAAAGTAAAGAGTATTAAACAAGAAATACTGAAAACAAACTAACTTTAATCTCACTTAAAATGCTTTGAGATCACAGTGAAAGCAGACTAAACAGGAAATAAGCATTAAAATGCAAAATTATAAAAATAAAACCCTTGAGAAGTATTTCTTTGAAAAGACTAGTAAGTTGAAATTTTGGGGAAGAAAGGAAGAAGTCAAATCAAAGCATGTGAAAAATAATGTGCTCCTTTTTTTTCCTTTTTTGTTTGTTTGTGCTTTGGATTTCTTGAGACAGGGTTTCTTTATATAGCCCTAGCTATCCTAGAACTCGCTCTGTAACCAGACTGGCCTTGAGCTCACAGAGCTCCGCCTGCCTCTGCCTCCTGAGTGCTGAGGTTAAAGGTATGGACCCAACCACCTGACTGAATTTTTATTACCAACATGAAGGAGATCTGCAAAATGTTAAGAAAATACTATTTATAAGTTCTAACTATAGATTTGAAACTCTGGCCAAAATTTATAATATCCCAAGGTAATAATAAGAATTCAAAATCCCACCATTAAATTAATTTCATGTGATTTTACAGATGACTTATTCTAAATCTTAAGGAGCTATTATCTTTTTTATTGTTTGTTCTGGTGCTGAGCACTTGGACAGTGTAGGCAAGGATTCTACCACTGAGCTACAGCTCAAGCTGAAGCATGTCTTCAGTAGATAGCATCTGATAGGATTGTATAGCATCAATCTGAGATTAAGTTAGACGGCTGATGTTGAGTCCCCTCTGTGTGTTGCTTGTATTGGTTAATGAATAAAGAAACTGCCTTGGCCTGATAAGACAGAACTTAGGTTGGCGGAGAAGATAGAACTAAATTCTGGGAGGAAGAAAGCAGAGTCAGAGAGATGCCATGGATCCACCAGAGACAGATGCTGGGAATTTTACCCAGTAAACCACTGCCAAGTGGCAATACACAGATCAATAGAAATGAGTTAAATTAAGATGTAAAAATTAGCCAATAAGAAACTAGAACTAATGGGCCAAGCAGTGGTTTAATTAATACAGTTTCTCTGTGGTTATTTCGGGTCTAAGCGAGCCTGGTGGCCAGGACAAACAATCAGCCTCCTTGCAACAGATGGCAGCCTAAGTGTGAGTCCTCAAATCATTCATTTGGTAACAGAAATCAAGTGTTTTAAGTCAAACACCTACATCGTGTGTTTTATTCAAGTATTAGGTATATAAATTAAATTCCAGTAAGATCGAGCAATGCAGCTCTTTACAGTCTTGGTTTTCAGCTAAGTCCTCTGTTGATAGGCTTCAGGCAATGCCGTACATCTAAGTACAACAGAGAAGAGGTAACAAGGGTAGGCATGGTGGACGACTCCTAGGCAACAGCATCGTCCTTGGGGCTGAAACACATGAACTCGCAGAGATTGTAACAACATGTGCAAGACCAGCAAAGGTTGAAACCAGACAAAATCCCAGCACTGAACAGGGAAAGGAGATACAAAATCCCACCCCAACCAAGAAAATATTTGCAACTAATACATGCTGGAAAGGGATAATCAGTTTTCACCTACAGAGTGCCATTGGGTAGGTGTATCAACAACACTCCCCATACCTACTAGTTAGCCAACACAAAAAGGACTCTATGTTTTTCTTTGTGTAGTTTTCTTTTTTCTAGTTTCCATCCTTTGATTGACTGGTGTGTGTGTGTGTGTGTGTGTGTGTGTGTGTGTGTGTGTGTGCATTTTAATAGAGGGGCAAGAGTACATGAAGAGTGGGTAGGAAGAGAGGGAGGACCAGGGAGGAGTTGAGGGAGGGAAAACTACAACAAAGATAGAGAATGTGCAAAAAAAAATTCTGGTAATTTTTTTTTAAATGTGACAAAAAATATAGTGTTTAGACCCACATCTGAGGAAAAGATGACAGTTCTGGGAAAGACAGAAAGTTTAGTTAAGGAATAGCTTTCTCTAGGGGCTGATTAGGGATGAAAAAAGTTATATTTAGCCTAATTAAGATCAAGCAAAAGTTGCTAATTAGGTTGGAATTTTTGAGCAGCAAAGGTGGAGAAAACCTCTGGACTTTCTTCAGATTCCTGTCAGGATGATGCAGGAGAGGGTGCAGACTGGAATGGAGGCATGAGGGAGCGTGGCAGCTGAGGAAGAGCATGTCTTCAGACCTTTCCTGGCTCTATGACAGCCAATACCTTGAGGAGAATTTGGTTCCCATCCTTTTGGTAGGAGTTGTGGGTACTTCTTGGTTTTTCTATTTGTGTATTTTATCGAGTCACATCTTTAGGCACGGGTTGATGGCATTCCCTATTAGAATACCCTCTTGGGTCCACAGTAAGAGCTGGTGTGGTCCTCAGTGGTCCTCCCATGTTCTTAAGTTCACAGGAGGGTTTCTGTGCCCATCGTACACACACAAAGTTGCAGAGTGCAGTGGAGAATGGCTTTGAGTCACTCAGCTAGTGAATGACAAAACTGCCTTCTGCAGTTGGATCTGCCAAGCCCACACAGACTATGGAAGCAACTTATCTTTCCATGGCTAGACATTTGCCATAGAAATTAGATAAAAAGCTCTTGCAAGTATTTCCTTGCTTGAAAATGAAGTACAAATTGTAGGAGTTTAATACTATTAGAGTTAGGAGGACCCGAATGCAAACTATAGACCTAGAAAGGGAAAATCACTTTCCCTAGGCAAACATCTTGGGTTTCACTACAAAGGCACCTACACCCTGTTCAGCTGTTCCCAAGGTCAGACTGTGCCCAAAGTGAACAAACTTTCAAGTCAGCTGCCACAGTCCTGGTCCTCCCTCTCCCCCTTGGCTTTTGTTAGGTCTCCCCTCTGGCCCACAAACCCTTAGGGCTCTCCTCCCCACGGCTGCTATCCACGGTTAGATGGCAACACTCAGGCTACAGCCATTCAAACTTTCGAGTCCTCAGACACCAAGGCTGTGTTTACTTCCATAGCTGCAGCAGTGGGGAGCAGTTTCCCTCCCCAACTACTGCCAGCCTGGCTCATCCGTGCCCCAGGGGCTGTGCTTATGCCACGGAGCTTACAAAATATTTTTGAATAGGTCTGCCAGGTTCCACACCTGCCCCACCCCCACGAAAAAGAGGCAGCCACACCCTACCAGGGGCAAAGACGAAACCCAGCCATGCACTCTTTCTTTTTTTTTCTTATCCTTTCTCATATTCTTTGTCTCAACCCTAGCCTTATCTCTTTCCCAAATGTAAAAAAAAGCTCAATTCACGTGAACGGGCATAAATACGGACAGCTCCTGTTCATGCATGTGTGTGCGCGCACGTGCTTGCCCACGTGAAGATACACCAGGGAAGGACTAAACAGGCAAAATATTCTGCTGTGTTTGGAATCGGCTTGTTGGCCTTTAAAGTGCCAGTCAGAGTTTATGACTGCTCCAGCTGCATTTATAAAATTCTAACCGCTGGAATTTGCCTCTCGGGACTTGAGAAATTCAAGATAAATTGTAATTCTTGAAATGGAATCAATAGGTTTGAATGGCAGAGAGTGCCGACCATCATAGAAGTCTGTCTCTGGTCCTCGAATGTCAGGCGTCACAATCACTTGTGAGGGGCTCTCTTAGCAGCTGTGCACTGATAAAGTACACAAGAATGCACAGACTTGCAGAGCTAGGGGTCAGGATTTGCAGCACTTGACTGGCCTCTTGACAAGATGCCAAGCATAGTTCTATGTTTTCATCCACACCACCCCCCCCCCCGCATGAAATATGCTTCTAAACTTAAGTCAAGCACTTCTGTACTGAGCCAAGCACATGTGTGCACACTTCCGTTTTCTCTTAGTTAATCTTCCTCAAAACCAGAAAGGTTAATTAACACTGTGTCTAAAATCACACAGCAAGGAAATGAGAATGCCAGGCAAGGACTGGGTCTCCTATTCCAAATAACATGCCTCTCCAGAATAGGTACTGACAATCAAACCTCCTTCCCGTGTGCTAATGCATCTTTCATGTCTTCACCTGTATGTCCCCTCTGTCACTCGCCTCTGATGGACAGCCTTCTCCTTAGAGAGGTATATAGTTCATTGGTTCTACTAAGCAGAGGCAAGTTATGTCACCTAGTACCAAACAGCCACCAACTCCTCACCAGGGAGGTTTACCTCCCCCTGTATTCTGCTTTGCTCTTTACACAGAAATAAATCACACCTGTAGAATTCTAGGCAAATTTCCTGTGCTACTTCAGAAGGAGATTCATCCCCTTAAACTTAAAAGCAATGGGACCCTCTACAAATTTAACGTCATTAATGTTCTAGGAAAGATTTCTGGTTTATGTTTATGTGTGTCTGTGTTTTCTCAAAAAATGTTATCTTACTCTTTCAAATCTCAGAATTCAAAGTATCCTTTAAGACAATCTCTTTGTCTGTTTTGGGAGTCCACCCATACCCACCCCCAATTTTCTCTCCTTCCCCTCCACTTTATAGGATGACTAGGAAAAGAAGCTTCCATGCATTCTAGAGCAGTGTGTGAAAGTCTCAAGAAGAAGAGAAGAGGGAGCTTCTAGATGCGTGCATGAGTGCATAGAGGGTGTGTGGTTAGTGAGTTAGTTGGTGGGTTAGTTGTGATGTTCCCAGCGATGGTCACATCTCCTTTATGTTACTGGCCATTGTGGGAGTAAGCCTGGCTTCTGAGCTGTCTCCACTCTCTCTTCCAAGGGCAGTTCTTGTTTCCTGCCTTGCTTTAGTGAATGTTTGCTGTTGGATTTCTAAGCTCTTCTTTCATGGCTGTGACCCTCTTGAGGCTCTCTCTATTTGAAAATCTACCATGGTTTCTGTCTCCTTGTCCAGACTTAAGGAGTTTGACACAGAGAGCATTCACATCTTCTCTAGCTCTGACAGCGAGTAGTATGTTACCACACAGTAACACTTTATTACAGGCTGGCTGCAATTGCATGATGGTTTTTCTCCCTCATTCATTAAGCATGTTATCTTCTTTGCTCTACAGCACACACACACAGCCACATCCAAAACTGGACAGTGGAGGAAGACTGAAAAATGTCACATATAAAATATTCATAATCTCAATGACAGGGAAAGGACCCAGACCTTAATCTAAGGAAACCAGGCCCAGGTTTAGTGCTGTAGCAATGTAGACAACACCTCATGGTTCACATCTAAGTCTTCAGCTTCGAAACTGAGGTCTTCAAATGTGACTAAAGGAAGGACTGAGTTCACCAACAGAAAACTAATAACAGAAACTGTCTGGTTTGGTTCTTCTTTCCCTCTCTCTCTAGTGATTACACGCTCTAACACCCAGACAAGGAGCGTATGTGTCACCAATTAGTGTCAAGAGAAGCCAGAATGTTTGAAAGACCAAGACTCAATCACTAAATGATTCTGTCTTAAATTATTGTATGTTTTTATTGTGTTAACACTGAGAAAAGATCACAAAAGTAAAAAAATTATTTTTAAACTCTGCTACTTCTAGTTAAGAAATACAGACATTATGGGGAAGTTAATAATCTAGCTTGGGAAACAGACAAGAAAATAAGCAATAACAGCACAGCCTTGCAATAATAACTGTGCCTGCTTGCTGCTGAGCTGCCCCTCTTGTTGAACTATTTAATTTATAAACACAAAACTTCTAGTGTATTTTTAATTATCACACACAAATAAATAAAAATAGACCCTGAGGTAATAAAAATGTGTTCAACGTGGTACTTAAACCCAAATCTAGCTGACTTCAGAGCCAGGAACTCTTAGCTGTGTAACACTGACCAATTTACCTGCAACCCCAGATCCCTGCCCTTCATACATCCCTGGACTTTCATTATTGAAAACGCTGTAGAGAAGTAAGACAAAGAGCAGAAGAGTTTAGACTATACTTCTGCCTTGCTAGGGTGCTTGTTAGGAAGTTGCTTTGCCAGTTTCAGTGTTCTGTTCCTCTCTCTTTTGAAAGGAAAAACATAAAAACCCCAAAATGCATTTTCAAGACAGCCTAACTACAGAGCATTTTTTTTTTTCAAGAAAAAAGATTTTAGACAAAGTAGTCCTGGGAGACCAACAGAGCTCTTAAAAGCATGCTGCTTGGGGCAAAGCAATGTGGCTCAGCTGGGAAGAGCCAGTGGTTTTACCTCAGGTACACTGCATTTGAGTCTTCATAACCTGGGGTTTGTTTATATGCAGAACAAAGTATTACTTCTCAGTCCTCCAAACACACACACACACACACACACACATCGTAAGAAATCAATACTTTGCATTTCAGTGTAGATATGGCAATATAACTCACAGTTCTAAGCAGTGGACACAACTATACCTTCCAGATTCTGGAATGCATCAATTGCTCTGTTAATAACTTTTAACATAGGCACAGTGAACGCACAATAAAATGCACAACTAAGGACTTGCAAGGCATCTCGACAAGTAACACACTTGTCTCCTCCCTGAGAATCTGAGTTTGATCCTCAGATTCCACGTTGCAGGAGAACCGAATCCCTCATACTGTCCTCTGACCTCCATATGTGTACCATGCACAGATGTTAATTAATTGAACATTTAATTCATAGTTCCTAACTGTGCAGTTCCACAAGTGTGGAAAACCTCATTCATCTGTATGCCCATCATCATCACCCCATAAGGTCCCTTGTGTCCTTTTCTAGACCATCTTTTCCTAACAGCTGTGTGGATTAGTCCTCCCTGTTCTTAACCTTCAAATTGAATATGTTCACAGTTGCATATCTTTGAGAGTCACTCATGCTGTCCTATGGACATTTGCATTGTTTCTAGACTCTCCTTTTCATTAGTAAGACAGCTAGAAACAATTAAGGCCTCCTGGAGGGCTTTCATGTGTGCTAAATAAACAGATAGTAGAATTGCTTGGTCATGAACACATTTGTGTTTCTAAGAAACTGCGGAGCCCTTGGTGACTGTGTCATGTCACTCCTCCCAGCAGTGTGTGACAGTTCTAGTTGCTCCATGTCACCACTAGCATTTGGTGCTGTCAGTCTTCTTGATTTCTATCATTTATAGTGCATCATCTCCTTGCAGATGTGATTTTTCAGCATGAATTTTCCTCATATGCTTATTGGCTATTTGTATATATTCTTTTGTAAATTTTTTCATTTTGCATACCATAATGTAATTTATTTTCCAATCAGCTCATCAAGTGACTATGTTTAGCTTCTTATTTGAGAATCTAGGTACTAACTGTGACAGATTTGCCAAGATGCTGTCTTCCTGAATGTCAAGGACCATATTTTCCTTAGTTACAGTGTCTTGCCCTTCACAGCTACAATCTACACACTTCAAAAGCTGAAGAAGAGATCAGCAAGCCTAGGCCTAACAATGTCACATATGGGGCCACCAAATCATTGAACTTGCTGGCCTCAGCTCATGGCAATAGACCCTTACTGTTCTTATATGTAGGCTTGACACAGTCTTGCATATTTTTTCAATATGGCACTCAATAAACAGCCAATGGCTTGTTAAGAGTGGAGCAAACTGAAGTTGCTCTTAGATGGCCAGGACTGAAAAGGTGCTTGAGGCCGCAGAGTGCAATGTTCTATTGAGATGTAGGATAAAACTTTTCCTGGGGAGGTGCAACATGCGCATCTACTCACCCCAGATAGGGAGTGACAAGCCAAAGTATGGATACTACCAAAGCCCAACCTGGTGAACCAATGAGTTTTATTGGGGTACCTCCATGACTATGTGAAAGAACCCAAATGGGCACAGGACCACCCAAGACCAAATTCTCAGTATGATGAAATTTATTTCCTCCAGAAGAAAAAAGGGCAGGGAATACGAGATAAAGACAGGAGACAGAGGTCAAGGAAGAAGGAGAAAGGAACAAGGGAGAGGGGAAAGGATATTTGCCCCAGATGTACAAAGGACTGCCTCTGGACAGAGGAGACAGATATGTCCCATAGGCAAATCACAGTTTATAAAGGGAAAGGGGGCAAACCCCATGTTTGAATGCATTCGTTAATTTTCATTGAACAAGTTAATTAGGTAAGCCAAAGGATGATTTTGACTGCTAGATCTTAGATCTTAATCCTTTGATAGCTGAACTTTTGTGGTCAGCCTCAGGAGGAGGTAATCTACAGTGTTTAGAAAGGGAAAGAAGGATGAAAGGCCAACTCTGTCAGCCCCATGTTTGCCATGCTTGGGTCTGCTAGAGCCTTCAGTGTGGGTAGGGGAGTTCTTTAAAGAAGTAGACATGACTTACAGCTATGTCATCTAGATCCACTCCAGCATGGGTGACAGCTCACTAACGCTGGAAACCTGGAGCTCGGTGCACAGCCTGTAGGCAGCACAGTAGGTTGAAAAGTATTTTTTCTAAGTGACTCTGGTCTAACCCTGTACCTGGCAGCTCAACTGATTTCTGCTACTTCAGAGCAGCTGGTCCAGAGTCCACTTTGAAGCTTCTCTCCTCCAAGAATCTTTTTCACAGCTCAGCTTCCTTCTGCCTGTAGAAAGTCTTTCTAACTAGAAAAACACATACACCAATAAAATTAGTAAAAGTAAATATATGCCCCTGTCCATTCTAATACATGTGCAAAGCTTCAAGAGAGAAGGTGAAGGTCTGGAAGGAAGATGTTCAGTCCATGAACTGCTCTGCCTACTATGCAAGCCTGAGGACCTAAGTTTGAATAGCCAGCACCAAAGCAAAAGACAAGGTGTGTGGCTTGTACCTGTAGTCCTAGCTGTGGAGGGTGGGGCACAGAGACAGATAGATCTGCAGCTCACTGGATAACCTGTCTAGCCAATCTGGGTACCTCCGAGCTCAGAGTCAGTGTCTCAAAAAATAAGGTGAGAGCTGTAGAAGATGTTTGATGTTATATCTATGTTTACATGAACACACATGCATGAGTACCTTTAGCTTTTACACACACACGCACACACACAGAGAAACAACACAGACACATAAACACACAAAACATTTTAATTAATAAATTTTAAAACTGAGAAAACAAGATTCTAGAAAAAAAGATAAAATCTGTAACATGAAGAGGCCTGCTTATTGGGGCTTATGTCCTGCCCAGTTCCCCACAGCTGGCAAGTCACAAAGAAAATCACACGGAGATCTCCATAAGTTATAAAACCAATTGGCCCATTAGCTCAGGCTACTTATTAGCTCTTGTAGCTTATATTAACCCATTATTCTTATCTATGTTAGCCACATGGCTCAGTACCTTTCTCACTGAGGCAGCCAGCTCACATCTTGCTTCTTTGGTGATCTGGGCAGAACTCGCAAGAATGGGCTTCCTCCTTCCCAGAATTCTCCTGTTCTCATCACCCCACCTCTACTTCCTGTCTGGTTAACACACCTATACTTCCTGCCTGGCCAATCGGCGTTTATTTAAAACATGATTGACAGAATACAGACAATTCTCCCACACCAAAAATCCTACAAATTAAAAAAAAAAAACTGATTCATCATCAGCAACAATGGGTTCTAAAAATAATAGTGTAGGATTTTTAGCATATTTTTGTTGATTCTTTAGGAATTTCACATATGCACTTTGTGTGTTGAAATCTGAGGACCGTGCTGAGCTGGCACTACCCTTCACAGGCTTTGAGAGAGACTGACCCACCTACCCCTACTGGCCACTGGAGGAAGATCTGGTTCCTATGACTCCCTGTGGTGACATAGGCCAAGTAGATCTACACAGACACTAACTGCAGCAGAGTTTTTAAATCACTAAAGGAAACCCAATGCACAGTTTGAAATCCAGCACACTGTCTCAAAAATTAAAACAAAAAACTAATAAAAATAAAAATTAAGGAAAAGGCATTGGGATGAAGTTCAGGGACAGGATACTTAGCCAGCATCTGCCTGAGTTTGACTCATAGCACCTCAAAAAGAAAAATGCATGAAAAAAAATAGGGAGAACCTTCTGAACTCACTAAGAAGCATAAAAAATTAATTATAAAAGATTATTTGGACCACATATATTAGCACTAATGCACACACACACATCATGCATTTGTATATGTTTTGCATTGAAAAAACACATTTCTGCTTATTTTCCTTTAAAAATACATTGTAAAATTTTCAAAAATGAAATAACATACCTATACAGAGTGAACACAGTAGTAGAATAAGACAGTTCTTAGAGCACACACTTTTTTTAATGTTTTGACATGTGGAAACATGTTAATGATCTATGCATTCAAAACATAAAATTAAATCACAGAGATAAGAAAGGAAACACAAACACCAGAACTGAGTACAACAGAAACAATTGAAAATAGTCTTCCTTGTCATACACAACCCACTAGATGTTGGGGAGAACTACTCAAGTAAGTCTCAGTTCTATTCTTTCTCTATGCACATTTCATCTAAAGAAATATAGATCATTTGGGAGCAAATTCTGATACTTCTTGGCTGCTTCACTGTCACAGTGCCACAGAGCATGTTGGGTGTAGCACTGACATGCTTGCTGGGACCTGTGCTCTTGGAGAAAAGAAGAAACAGAGAGAAACAAGGAAAGAGCCCATAAGGCTGGAATGAAGTCCAAGGCAATAGTGAAGCTCAAGGTTCCTCATAGATACCTACTTCCTAGGACTGTCTACTAAAAGCTCATAAAAGTGATGACACTGGTAGTTCACCCAGCAAGGATTAAGTTAAAAGCTTGGCAGTACAAGAAGACCATGGAAAATGTTTGTGACAGAGAATAATAAAATTTCTTTATACCCTTGAGAGCATGTAAAATGCATAAAAATATGCTTAAAGAGACATACACTTTAATGTGGGGGACAATATGAGTGTCAAAATTACCAAGGACAATGGCTGATTATAATACAGTAAGAATTCACGAGTCTCTAATAAAAAGAGATAGGAGACAGACAGACAGATACACAGATGATAATAGATAGTAGAACATTTATATGGGTAGTAGATGGTAGATGATAGATAGATCATAGACAAATAATATGGATAAATACTATATAAATTAGATAGGATAGATGAAAGATAGATAGATAGATAGATAGATAGATAGATAGATAGATAGATAGATGATAGATAGATAGATAGATAGATAGATAGATAGATAGATAGATAGACAGACAGACAGACAAGGATCAGAGTTTCTTAGTAGAACATAGTTTTATGGTAAATGTTGAAGTTTAAAGAAAGTCACCAAATTTAAAAGAAAAAATGATAGAAACAAAAAAAAATACTGAGAATGAAAGCCAAAGGGGCATCATGAGCCTCAGGATGTGGAACCTACAAAGCATGCACTATCATTTTATGGAACATATAACCCATAAAGGAACAATATACATTTTTATCATGAGAAACTATCAGCAAATGCACACTAAGAAACAGTATTTACTGCAACTGTTTCAAGTCCGTGTGAATATTCCTTAAAGCACCGTGTAAATCAGTGTGAATATTCTTTAAAACACTATGGCTAGGACTGTCATGTGGCCCAGCTGTACCATTCTTGAGTAGTTTCCTGAAGGACTCAGATCAGCAAACCACAGAGATTCTTGTCTATTCACGTTGATTGCTTGCTTTATTCACAGTGGCTAAGAACCAACCTAGATGCCCAGCAACTGGTAAATGGTTAAAGAAAATCTGTTACATTTGCACAATGGAATTTAAAGCAGCTGAAAAGAAAGCATGACATTTGCAGGAAAATACATGGAACATGACTCATTATGCGAAGTGAAATAACCAAGACTAGGAAAGATAAATATTGCATAGTTTTTACTTATGTAGACTTGTGTGTGTGCGTGTGGGTATGTGGGTATTGTGGGTATTGTATGTGTGTGTGTGTGCATGCTCAAATGTGTCTGTGTATGATTATAGAAAAAGAACTGTGGAAAAGAAGGAAGAGATCTTAAGGGAAAAGAGCACACAAAAAGGTGAAAGCAGAAAAGAAGGCTACTTGGGGAGACGGGGAGACCAGCAAGCAAAAAGCAGTAAAGGAGAAAGATGAATACAAAGTATAATGGCATATATGTATGAAAATGTACTCACAAAACTCACCACTCTGTATGGTAACTTAAAATTTTTTTTTAAGTTTTTCGAAACAGGGTTTCTCTGTAGCTTTGGAGCCTGTCCTGGCACTAGCTCTTGTAGACCAGGCTGGTCTCGAACTCACAGAGATCCGCCTGCTTCTGCCTTCTGAGTGCTGGGATTAAAGGCGTGTGCCACCAGGTAACTTAAATTTAATGAAAAATATGTAAATTAAAGGGCCGGTTTTTATTTTCCAACATTGCCTGTGACATGAAAACCAAAACAAAAGTGTAGCTACCACAGGATAAAAAGGAGAAATGATAAGTAAATTCAGCTCATGGGCCTGGATTGGATGTGAAGTAGGGGTAGGGGAAGGGTTTTAGTGAGCATTGCTGGGCAAGTTGGCTACTCTGGGTGATGACCTGTATTGTGTCAAAGCCATCTTTCCTCAAGACATAATGAGACAAAGGAAAACCTTGAGCAATGGACCATTTGTTATCATTCTTCCTCCATATATTTAGGATCAAGTTCAGCAAGAATATTAAATGTTTCCCTATCACTACTCAGCTGCCTTGGTTTCACATTCCCTGGTCACTGGTCCTCAGCTAACTGAGGCTTCGTGTCATCCTCCAGGCTTATGCCAATGGGAGGAGGAGACCTGAGTCCCTAACAGTCTGTAGCCTGCTGAACCCAGCTCCATAGAGACTCCTTCACAAACATCTAGGTATAGACTGCATTTGTGGGAAATAGAACAACATAGAACTGAACACATAAGCCAATACGCAGATTCTCAATCTTAGAATCCTTTATTATGTTGTAATCCTACATCATCTTCTGACGTCAAAGATAAAACTCTGGTCATCATTTTTTTCAATGAACATAGCATTTCTGCCTCTTAATTGCCTCAGGCCACTGTATGCCAAAAGGCATCTGTCAGGAGATGAGTCATAACATTTTTGTTCAACAGATTCTCCATGTACATGCATAGGCCACATAATAACTTTTCTTTACCTCTGACTTTCTCTCTGTCTCTCTCTGTCTCTGTCTCTCTCTGTCTCTGTCTCTCTCTGTCTCTGTCTCTCTCTGTCTCTCTCTCTGTCTCTCTCTCTGTCTCTCTCTCTCTCTCTCTCTCTCTCTCTCTCTCTCTCTCTCTCTCTCTCTCTCTNCTCTCTCTCTCTCTCTCTCTCTCTCTCTCTCTCTCTCTCTCTCTCTCTCTCTCTCTCTCTCTCTCTCCCTCCCTCCCTCCCTCCCTCTCATAAGTATAGATTTATCCTGGTGCTCACTGATATGAATTTGAAGTATGTAGACACCCCTGTATCCTACAGCAATTTCTTACTAGAGAAGTTTCTTTAACTGCAAACGGCTGTTTTGTCTAAGAAAAAATGCATTCATTCATCTACCTAAATTTTTCCTGACTAACTTAAATTTCATATTGGAAAGGGAGAAATAGGTAGCTATGCATGGTGAAAACCCATCTTCAGCATGTATCAGCACTTAGAATTTGCATTCGAGAGTCTGCCTTTGTTTCTAAGGAAAGGTGCTCCCATTAACCTCTAAAAGATCTTCTTTTAAAAAAATTCACAGGTGGAAGATTGGCTTCTGGTCTCTGAATCCAGACAAATTCTGTAGTACTGTGCATATACTTTGTACATACAGCCAAGGCTCGTTTACAGCCAGGAACGCTCCAAGTCACTGTGTTAGAACCTTGAAATTGATGTGAAAATTTCATCCTTCTAGCACTTTAACCTTCAACTTTGTATCTGTCATGGCCAAAGGACTCACAGAAATGGCTACTGAAGGATTCTCTTAAGTTCTAGTCAAACACCTGCTTTGTGTCTTGGTTTGCTTCTTTGACCACAATATCTGTAGATTGGGGGAACTGGTTTTTCAACAATATAAAGTTCTAGACTATTGACAATTGGCTATCTTAGATTTCAAGCCATAAGCACAATGAACGTCTCTCTGCGTGTGTCTCCCTCTCTTCCCTTCTTCATTCTCTATCCCTCTCTCATTAAATGTCACTGGCTTTAAAACCCATTATCTAGGCTGCTATTGATTCACCTGCAATCATAAAAATAATGCAACACATTGTTGTGACACTGCCCCATTCCCTCAGTGCAAATACTCTGAAAGCTATATCATAATCTGGGTATTTACCTTGATATATTATGCTGAACTTAACTAAATTTACCGATATGAATTCATTCGATCAAAAGTTTTTTCTTGCACTCATCTCTGGGTGCACTCATTTTGTTCATGCGTGTGTGTATCTGTGTGCTTAGTTCTATTCATTCTGTTAACACAAACTCATAACCTACCACCTCACAGAAGATACTCAATTGTTACATCCCAAAGCATGGTTTGTGTTAACACTTCAAAGGCATGCCTTACATAATAGGACCTTCCTGTCCACCTCATTTTAAAAAAAAAAAAGAACACTTACAGAAATCTGTAGCTAAAATCATCAATAAAAAATTAGACCTTTCTCTTTATGCTCATGAACAACACAAAAATACCTCAGCACATCACTGTTTTTTAATATCATACAAGATATCACAGGCAATTTAAAAAAAAAACAAGAAAATGAATCAAAAGAATAAAAACTAGCATTCAGACATAGTAGCAAAAGCCTGCAATGCTGGTATTTGGGTAATTGAGTTATGAGGCAAGGAATTCAAGACAGCCTGAGTTACACAGTAAGAATCTATCAGAAAGAAAGGGGACATGGAGGAAAGAAGGAAGGAAGGAAGGAAGGAAGGAAGGAAGGAAGGAAGGAAGGAAGGAAGGAAGGAAGGAAGGAAAGAAGGATGGAAGGAGAGAAGGAGGCAGGGAGGGAGGGAGGGAAGAAGGGAAAGAAAATAACAAAAAATGAATCAGATAAATGGCAAAGATACTATCATGTTCAAGAATGACATAATCATCTTTGTAAAAATCAAAAACAAATGAGCAAAAAAAATATCCTGGAACTGATAAGCAATGAAGCAAGGTTGCAGGATAGATGTAAAGTTAGTACACAATAGATGTAAAGTTAATATAGAGTACACTGTCAATAAGCAAGTGAAATTTAAAATGTAAAGCACATAACATGACTTGCATTTGTGCCCTAAAAATGAAATACTTAAGTAAAAGTCTAACAAATTATACACTGGAGTTTTATGATGAAAACCACAGAAACTGATGAATCACAGAACTCTGATGTCAGAAATCAAAGATCTAATAACTGTGGAGCATTATTCCAGATTTATGTGTAGAAGACTCAATGTTTGTGAGACCTGAGTTCCTTCTACTTTGATCTATAGATTCAACATTCTGTCAGGTCTTTTTGTGAAAAGTAACAAACTTTTTCTAAAGCTCATATGAGGATGTCAAAAACGCGGAATAGCCAATCATAATCTTGAAGGATGAAGTTGGAAAACGCCGTGCTGCCCAACTTCAATTCTTATCAAAAAGCTGTATTAATCAGTGAGATGCTGATAGGGCAGGAAATTCAGTTGGGGGAACAGAATGGAGAGTTGCAAAGCAGATCCAACAAATATATTCAACTGGTATCTGGGAGAAAATGGCAAAGACGATTCAACCAAGAAAGATAGTCTTCCTAATGAATGGTATCATGATGCCTAAACACAAGGAGAAAAGAAAAGAGGGAGGAGCAGGGGGAGGGAAATGAATTTATATGTAGATCTTGTACTAGCACTAATATTACCTCAAAGTAGACAATAAACGATAAATGTAAAACTATACAACTCCATAATATAGAAAAGATTTCAAATGGTTGGTGATGAACGTGAGAAGACAGTTTATTATTGGTGTTTGCTTTTTAGATATGACACTAAAAGCAACATCATATATGTTATAATGAAATAAATAATAAGTTAGACATCATTAAAACTGATGAGCTGTATTCATAAAAGACACTGCCAGGAGAATGAAAACACAAGACTAGGCTAAGAGAAACTATTCATGAAAAACATATTTGATAGAAGACTATTATATAATATATACAAATAATGCTTAAAATCCAACAATAAAAATGAAAAAAAAACATACTTTAAAATGAGCAAAGATGTTTGAATACACACCCCATCACAAAGATACAAATCTGGCAAGCATAACAATTAAGAAACATTCAACATCATAATTATTAGGAAATTTCAAAATTAAACTGTGATGAGAAACCACTGCACATCTGCTATAATGACCAAGCTCCAAAATGCTGACAAGACAGGCTGGTGGGTATACGGAGCCACAGGGTTTCTTCTCATTTGTTGCTTGTCGGAAAACAAAATGGCACAGCCGCTCTGGAAGGCAGCTTGGCACTTCCTTAGAAAACGAAATGTACTCTACCATTAGATCCAGCCGGCATCCTCCTTGGCACCTGCTCCAATGAGTTGAAAACATATGCGCATACAAATGCCTGCACAAAAATGTTCATAATAGCTTAAGGCATCATTGCCAAACCTCAAAGCAACTGAGATACGCTATAGTAGGTGGATCAACTCTGCTACTCCATGCGAAGGAATATCACACACAGGTTACAAAGAAATGAACTACTGAGTCACGAGAAGGGGAGGAAAAACTTTCCATGCATTCTGGTGAGTGAAAGAGGCCAAGAGAAAGATGAGAAGAGTCCAACTCCCAACAGACAACAGTGTGGCAAAGGCAAAGGATGGGAAAGATCAGTGCTGCCTGGAGGATTTTTCCCATCATTATATCCCTGTAGAAGCTTAGATGGTGAACTCCTAGACAGCTCCCTACCATAAACTCTCCATGGGGAATGTGAAAGATGTGTCAGTTGGTTACATTGGTCAATTAATTGCAGTGACTAAAGCATATTGCAACAGTGGTTTGGAATGCTGACTTGAACTTCAGCTACAAGCATGAGTCAGAGAGAAAGAATATGAAGACTTCTGCTCAGCTTTGCTGTGCCCATATTTAGGTGGTTGTTTCTAAGTTCTCTGTTCCATCCCCTCGACCTAATCTCATCATCAATGCCATGCAGTCTTGAATAGTAGATTGCAGATAAAATGAATAGGTATGGTAATTTGCTTTTACTTTTTCTAAATTGTTTGCACAATTTTAGGATCTACTATTTTACATATAACACTTGGAATGAGCTTATTTGGGTCCCCAAAGTAATTGTTGAGATGCCGATGGAAATAATACTAAGTCTACAGATGTCATCCTTAGCGTGCTGACAGCCTGCAGGAGAAATGGCTTCTGGGTATGTCGTAGTTGTGGCATTCATGACCTTACTGCAGCTGTTTAAGACTGGGACGACCATTTCCTCATGGATGGGTGGGAATCCATGGAACCCCACCCCTCTCTGAGAGACTATTTGCACTCAGCCGTTGTTGTGGGAGGGGGCATCATGTTCTTCCATGGTAAGGCCATTGACAAGCTGCCCTTACTCCAGTAAATAACATCCTACCCACCCTCAGGCAAGAAACCAGTTAAATTCAGTGGACCACACACAAAAAGAATGCATGAAAATAGGCGAACGGTTTGTTGAGAAGAAGGGTACCACTGGAGAGAGGGAATGAAAACACTAAAATTCATTACATAGATGAAGGGGACAGTCAAAAAATGTCTTAAAATATTTGATATTCCATTAACATATGTATTAACATACTTACAAATGGAATTGAAGAACCAGATGAGTGGATAAAGCATGAGGACCTGAGTTTGAATTCCTGTTACACAAGTAATGCCGGGCATGCTCATGGCTCACCTGTAATCCTAGCACTGAGAGAAATTCTGGTCTGGATCCCCTCCCGCAGAGGTTCCTGGCTTGGAGTCGGTCCTGCAAAGGTCTCTGACTCTGGTATACTCCCTCCCAGTTCCCAGGCTTGGGTGCACCCAAACCCGCAAAGGATCTGGCTTTGGTTTACTCCCTCAGAGGTCCCAGACTCACACACGGACCCACAGAGCCTTAGGCAGTCAGGCTGAAAAGGCAACCCCAGGTTCAGTGAGAGGTTCTGTCAGAAGAAGAAGTAGAAGAAGAGAAGGAGGAGGAGGAGAAGGAGGAGGAGGAGGAGGAGGAGGAGGAGGAGAAGGAGAAGAGGAGGAGGAGGAGGAGGAGGAGGAGGAGAAGAAGAAGAAGAAGAAGAAGAAGAAGAAGAAGAAGAAGAAGAAGAAGAAGAAGAAGAAGAAGAAGATGATGATGATGATGATGATGATGATGATGATGATGATGACGGGAATGAGGAGAAGTTTCTGTGTTTAAATTGTTTGCTGTGCAAACATGAGGACTTGAGTTCTGGTCTTCAGAACTTCTGAAACGATGGGTGGATGTGATAGACTATTTGAGTTTATTATTTTTCATATAACTTTTGTAACAAGTTTACCTGGGTCCACATGGTAATTGTTGAGATACTGATCGAAATGATACTATGTTTGCAGGTGTCCTGGGGGTGAGCTGGCATCTTTAGGATGCTGACAAGCTACAGGAGAACCGTCTTCTAGATGTGACAGAGCTGTTGCATGGGAAACCAGAGGAAGGGGATTTCCAGAGCAATCTGGTTAGTGTGAATAGCCAAATCAGAGAGCTCTGGGTTTGGTGAGATCCTGCCTTGAAGAATATGGAAGAAATGTTGAGAAAGATTCAGGATACTAATTTCATACTTTGTCTTTGTTTGCTTCTTTTTATGACTATTATAAAAAAAACACAACCAAAAACAGCTTGGCAAGAAAGGAATTTCTTTGGTTTGCAAATCTGGATCGCAGCCCATCACTGAGGGAAGCTTACTGTCAAGGGAAGCACCATCCACAGTGAGCTGGGCCTTCCATATTCATCACTAATCAAGAAAGCACCCACACATACTTGTCCACAAGCCAATCTGATGGAGGTATTTTCTCAACTGACATTTCTTATTCCCAGATGACCATAGCTTGTGTCAAGCTGACAAAACCTACTCAACACAGGGCCTTCCACATGCATATGTATACAAATACCCCCATACATATGAGCACTCATACATACATGTAGACACACCACACACATGGATACAAGAGAAAATAAAAGTTCAATAAATAAATAAAATCAGAAGCAGAATGATGGAGGAAGACATCTGAAAGCCAATAGCCTCCAATGTCTGCATGAGCAAACACATCCATGCACATGCAAGCTCACACATGCATATCACACACACATACATAAGTTTAAAATTACTAAATAAAAGAATATGTCCTAATCTTGGCCCCTCTCTCTCCTTTTGTACTAATCAGATCATAGATCCCTCCTTACTGGGGACCCCCTAGCCTCCTACATGCCACAGAAACACAGGTAAAACCACCTGTGCTCCTCAGTAACAATCCCTCCCAACTCTAGTACTCGCAGCTGCATGCACCAAATCCAGCCTCCAGACCCAGCCAGGTCTTTATGCCCTGTGTTGTGACTAGCCTATTGAGTTCTCACCATGACTGCCCTCTCCCCACCCCTAGATGACAAGTCCTAAGCAGTTTCTGTTGAGGAAGGAATATAGTTAGTCTTCCCCGAGTCTAACCAAGTCATTAGTACTGAAAACATAAACATGCAAACGACGCTAAATGAACTCACATATTTATTCCCATATCTAGGCAAATATAAGCAGCATATATATGCAGCCAAAATAATTCAAGAAAAAAAAAAGGCCATGTAATTGACAGAGAGTAGAGAGAGGTGCACGGATGGGGTTGGAGTGGGAGAAGGATAGGAGAGATGTTGTGATTACATTTTTAATAAATATCCTGTGACTTTTATAGATTATATGCCATCTTGAAGTGGGAAGGACAGTGGAACACTGGTGATATGAAGGGGGAATGGGAAATAACAGTGAGGGGATTTAAGTGGGGAGAGAGATGGATGGGAGAATAGGACAGAAGAGGAGGGCAGTGGGGAAGGAGAAACTAAGGCTAAGGAAGTTTGCAAAAAGCCGTATGAAAGCATACTATTTTATTAGCTTCCTAAATATACATTTATATGGGTTTTTCACATAAAAGAATTTAACTGAAGTTACCCTATTCAAAATGATTATGCTCATCCCAGAATCTACACATTGCCAGATAAAAGCCCTATTGGCCAGGTATGGAATACTGCCTGAAGTTGTGGCTCTCAGAGGTGTCCCAGAGACCCGCAAAGTAGTACAGACTGTTGCCTCTGCTCTTCAATGGCCAGTAGAACCCAATGATAATATCCTCTTATTGAAGGTGCCACACACATTGGTCACAGGACACGGAGAATTTAAGTAGGTACTGACCAGAAAGCTTCCTCCCTGCTAGGTCTCATTTTACTAGAAAGTGATATTCGGGCTATTGGTGATAAGGAAATTAATAGTCTCAGTCATCTGTGAATTCTGAGAACTACAATAAGGACCGCCATGACAAGGTATGCTTATGGGTACAGTTGTGGCATGAATATTATCCTGGTAACCAGCCAGTTTCTGATTGGCTTTAAGGCTCACTCCATAGGAAGAATCATGGAAATTACTGTTACTGAAAATTTGGCCAATAGCCATGGTTGGGGTGCACGAACCCAAAGGGAAACTTGAAACTAGCTACTACTGTTAGTAGCAGCTAGATGCTAAATTCGCATTTCCCTGTCTACAGATTGGTGCTGTTATCTGACCCTATCAGAGAAGTTTCTTTGTGGAGTGGGTGGTTGTTAACACAGAAACCCACAGGCGGTCAGCTCAAGAGAAAAGGTGATTTTGAAGTACTCAGCCACAAATGGGATATCTAGCTCACACCCTTCCCCAAGGCTCAGGGATCAGTGCAAATGAGGGTGCAAAGAGTGTAAGATTTAGAGGTTAGGAGGACATGACCATTGATGGCGTCAGGAGCAGGGAGAGCCAGTTTTCATTAAGGGTACGGATCCTGATAGTCCAGCCACACTTCAGTGGATGCTCACACTCAGATAATAGATGCTTTCCAAAGAGGACATAGGCGGTGTTGGGGGTTGGCAGGGAAGTGGGTGGATCCTCGAGGAGTTAAGGGGAGGCATTCTGGGGTGAAAATGATCAAAATATGAAAATTCTCAAAAAATTAATAAAATATGTTGGCATTATTTTCCTTTCAGTGTTTTATATTATCCTGTACTGAAGCCACTCTGGTTTAGGGATACCTTTGTTTTCATTGCTGCTAAAGTAGAAGGACCATTTTATCTTGGTTAAGTTCTGGCAGTACCTGTGTTTTGGGAACTGGTCCATTTATTTTTAGCTATTGAACAGCTCACAGTCATAAGGTTTTTCAGTCATAAGGTTTGTCCTGGTGTCCCCCCTTTCACGGTGCCTTCTCTGATATCTGTGATGTCTATGCCTGTTGGCAGAGACTACCTGTTCGTTCCAGCCACCCAGACCCAAAATGATAACACAGAAACTATATTAATTGCAATACTGTTTGGCCAATAACTTAAACATATTTCTAGCTAGCTCTTACATCTTAAATTTATTCATTTCTATTATTTTATATTTTACTTTATGGTACAGCAGCAAGGTCCCAGCTGAAGGCTCATGTCTTTCTCCTCCAGCAGCTACATGGCATCTCACTGACTCCACCTACTCTCTCTATTTATCTCTGCCAGCCTGGCTATATTCTTTTAAGCTATTGGCCATAAGCAACCTCTTTATTAACCAATGGCAATAAAACATATTCACAGCATACAGAGGGGAATGAGTTGGTGTCTTATTGACTGAAGGAGTTCCCATGGCATTTGCCTTTTAAACTCTTCGTCAATATTTGTAGGGATTTCTTAGTTGTGTTGACTTCTGTGGAGAATCAGCTTTCAGGCCATTGAATTATTTCCTCTGTTGTTTCCAATATTTTCATCCATTTTTGATGATTTGGAGGGTTCAGCAGGCCTTGTATCGACGTTACCCTTAATCTACCACCAAGCCATACCCAGCCTTTATTTCCTGTTTTAAATTTTAGTGACTTCTATTATATTCTCTGTTTCCTTCCTTGTACTTTATTCTCCTCCTCGTCGCTGTCCTCTTCCTCTTCCTCTTCCTCTTCTTCTTCTTCTTCTTTTTCTTTTTCTCCTCCTTTTCCTTCATTTTTATATTCTCCTGGTATGAGAATTCATACGACTGATTGGAAATCTTTTTCTATATGCAGGAAAGAGTTAAATTAACAAGCCCAGGTTGTTTAAATTTTTGCAAATTCTCATTAAAAACCCCTATTGTGATATGTCTTTCACTGGTTCCTGAGGGTCGAGTTTATAATATTCTGTTAAGAATGTTCTAAGCTCTTGGGACTTTGAACCACACTGTGCCAGTTTATCTAGTCAATTTCTGGAAACAATGCCATTTGTGATGAACTGCTATCTTTCCCCTGGGGCCCCAGAGCTGCCTCTGTGGCTAACCACAAGAAAGTCTTGGACTCCTGGGCTTGGGCAAGATAATATTTTACTGCTGTCACAGTTCATTGCTGGATAAATTAAGTAGATGCAGTGTAACTAGTAAGCAGACATATCCTTGAAGCTTGTGTCTAGCTCCTCTAGACTTCCGTCCATTCACTTATTCTTTTTGCTTATTCTGATTTTGCTTGAGACCTTTTCATCATCATAAACTATGACCATGCATATAATAACTCCTAAGTTCTATGATCCCTTCTAGTAAATCACCAGCTCAAACAAGGTCTTGTTTCATAGTATTTAATGAGAGGCACTAGACTTGTCTCTCAAAACTGCTTTAGGTATATAATACATAAAGTGTATATATCTAATTCTTGATATATGTATACATACAGCTTTATATATCCTACACAATACTATAATTAATATTTACAGTCTAATTTGGTTTAATATGTTTTATGTTTCATTTAAAGTTTCCTTTTGGAAGAATGAAATATTTAAAAATGTGTCAAGTTACTTACAAAGTAGTTAATGATTTTCCCATTGACTACTTGTTGTGTATCTCTAGTAGGACTATACTGTGGTCTTTGAACATACATGAGATTATTTCAATTCTTTTTTTATATTTAATCATTCATATGCAATTTATTTAAGAACTGATTGTTAGAGTTCATTTAATAGACTGTGATGTAGTATGTTTTGGTAGATCCTCCACAGACACTTGTCCTATTTATAAATATAGAAAGATAATAAATAAATATTGCAAGGCCTTGCTGGCTAGACAAAGATTGTGGTCTATCATGGTCTGGCAGCTTTTTCTTGGCAACATGGAGACTCCCACCCTTCCCAGAAAAACTTCATGCTCTCTACCCACTCTTATCTGTAGAATATCTCTGAGCCCAAAGGACTGACCTTATCTGAAAGCTGTCTCTAAGTTGGATGCCTGATTTTTCTTTAGCTTGACCATTGGCACAGATTCATATTAGAAGACTCATGCTAGGAGCTCTGTTCTAGGAGCCTATTGCCACATACAGACCCATGCTACTTAATGCAAATTCGGATTTGTCCCCAAGTTCAACAACCCTATATATTCCTTATACCTTAGAATAAAGCTGATTTGGTTCATTGAAGTCTGCCTCCCACAAGGCTGTCTCTGTCATACCCACAGCCTGAACCCCGTTCCTTGATTCTGTTCCCTCCACCCTCATGGTCCAAGGCAGCTCAGGATTTAGAGGAAAAAGAAGAGCCACAGATAAATAGATAATAGGTAGGTAGGTATGTAGATGATAGAGAGAGAGATGAATAGATTGATGATAGTCAAGTAGATAGATGATAGATAGATAGATGATAGATAGATAGATAGATAGATAGATAGATAGATAGATAGATAGATAGATAAATGAAGACTGCACTTTCATTTCCCAGCAACCCAGACCCAAATAATCACACAGAAACTGTACTAATTACAACACTGTTCGTCCAATGTCTCAGGCATATTCCTATCTCTTACATCTTAAATTAACCCATTTCTATTAATCTATGCACTGTCATTAGTGTGTAGCTTACCAGTAATGTTCTGGCATCTTTCTCCTTTGGTGGCTACATGGCATCTGTCTGACTCTGCTTCCTTTCTCCCTGTGTTCAGTTTAGTTTTTCTGCCTAGTCATATTCTGGCCTGCCACAGGCCAAAGTAGCTTCTTTATTAACCAATGGTAATAAAACATATTCATAGCATACAGAGGGGAATTTCACATCAGATAGATAGATAGATAGATAGATAGATAGATAGATAGATAGATAGATAGATAGATACAAATAGATTGATGATAGACATCATTGATTTATTGTATATTCTATATCTCTTGTATACTGTCAGACTTTCTAGCAATAAATTTTACTAGTTGCTAAGAGGGGATGTTAAAGTGTTGGGCTATAATTTAGTGCTTCCCTATTTCCTCATCCAACTCTATATCATGTATTTGAAAGATCTGTTGTGTATTATATGCACATTAAAAAAATCACAACATCACCCCTGTAAATTGATCCTTTTATCATTAAGTAGTGAATCTTTTTACCTAGCAATTTTTCTTGCTCTAAGCCTGTTATCATACATCAATATATCCATTCACGCTTTTTTAAGCTTATTGTTTACATAGAAACTTTCCCACTCTTTCACTTTTAAAATAATATGCCATGGAGTTTGAAGCAAATCCTTCTAAACAGCACCTCTGTGTAGCTTGGTTACTTTTCTCTCTGGGAATCTCTGCCTTTGCTTGGTGTGCTCAGAACAAGAGAACTTTTGCTTTGATGGAGTCTGATCTGTTAAACTCTTAATGAGGTTAGTGTGTCATGTGCCCTCCTGCTTCTGATTTTTACTGCTCCTTCCCTCTTGCCATAACCCAATTTTTAAAAACAGTGTCCTCTTATTTGAGAATATTCTTTAGCCAGCATTTAAGAATAGAGCCATCAAAAACAAATTACTCTATAGTTTCCTTGCATATGAAAATGCCCTGTGGTCTTATTCTTCTCTGTAGAGGGTACTCTCAGAGGTTATAGTTACATAAGTCTTTAACAGGTGTTTCCTTTAATTCTTGAAGGACTTAGTGCCTCTTTCTTGTGATCTCAAATGGGCAGTTTACTGCCAATCAAACTAGTGTCTTCCCGTGTGACATACTCAATTTCATTCTAACTACTTCTCAAACCATTATTTAGGCTGGAACCAGGAGTGCAACTTAACTTTAGAGCACTTGTCTACCATATGGAAAGCTATGTGTTTGATGCAAGCTCTGTGCATACACATCCACATGTGCATATATTCATGCAAGCAAACACAGAGGTGCACGCAGCACACAAACACGCACACACACACATGAAGTACAGACTTATTTATGAAGCACATGTTCATTTAGCTGGTGATTTTGTTTGGTTTGGTTTACTTATTGGAAAATGTTCTGATGTTGCCTAGGCTGGACTCAAACTTGTTATATAGCTGAGAATGATCTTAAACTTCCCATCCTCATCCCTGATTTGAGGTCATTCATTTAAAAGTGTGTGGACTGGAGAGATGGTTCAGTAGTTCAGAGCACTTACTGCTCTTCCAGAGGTCCAGTGTTTGATTCCCAGCATGCACACAGTCACTCACAAAATGCAGACATATATGCAGGCAAATACATATAAAAATAAATTTAATTTATTTTATATATAACTATATATAAATTTATATATATTTTATAAAAATATAAATTTAAAAGTGTTTCTATCTGGTATTCTGCTTTTCAGCTTTATAATTCTATTTGAGTTCTTTTATGAAAATTCTGCATGAAATCCTGTCTTGGAGAATTTTTTTATTTGTTTCAAGAGAATTTGTGACTGGTTGTTGAATCATTTTTATGTGACTTCTTTAAAATCCTTGACAGATATTCCAAAAGTGACTCATCTTATTGTCATTGAGAGTTGATTATCTTTTCTCATCAAGTTGTGATTTTCTTAATTCTTGGTAAAAAGTGATTTATTATTATACCCTAGGCAGTTTTCTATTGTGCTGGAAGAATCTATGTCTTGTTTTATGACTTTGTTTGGATTTAGCATGCTCATAGACTTTTATTCTGAGCTGTGATTCAGTGGTAGGTTAATGTTCAGAGCTTTGCAGGATTATGATCATCAGTTTAGTTTATCTAAAATTATTAGCATTTCCATCTGTCTCTGATGTTGCCACCTGTTGCCAGTGAGTATCTCTTACTTGGAGAGGGGAGTCAGTTGTGGGCCTGTGGCCACAGAGAGGCTCCCCTAGGCAAGAACTTATAATGTCTCCACTATTTTTCTAGAATGTAGAAAGTGCCTCACAGTCTGGGAGTCTTTGTGATGGGGTACGCCCTGCAAGTCACTCGGTGGCTCTGGAGACACCAAAGATGCTTCCTAAGCTGGCTTTCCTTTTTGGGCCAGTCGTTCTTCTTGTTCCACCCACCCACCTGGTCCCGAGGGCAGGAATGGAAGTCCACAAACTGAGAAAGGAAGAAAAACACTTCTCCTGCCTCTTTTTGATAGGCTCCAGATCCGGTTCTTGTTAACCAGATGTCATCAGAGAATTGTCTTTAGCTTTAAGGATAAAATAGTTGACATGGATTCCTTGCTCTCCCCTAAGCTGGAGGTCGAGAATAGAAAATTTGGGTGTAGGTTTCACTTTTCTATTGTCTCTCCATAGAGCTGCTCCACCAGTCACAGGGGTTCTAAGCCCTATCAGTTTCTTTTCCCTCTTCTTCCCTCCTCCTCCTGTCCTGTTCTCATTTCTTTTGTACCTACTGTACAAAACAATGGGTTTCCTTCTGGCATTTATTACGTCAGTATTATTGTACTTTGTTCACACTCATTCCTGTTACCATCTCATATTTTCCCTTCCCCTCCAGCTGGCCTCTGCCCTCTTGGTTTGTATTTAAATGTGTAGCTAAATCTAGCTTCCTCATATCAGGGAAAAGCTGATGTTCATCTTCCTATTTGTCCACTAGCCTTCCTCAGTCCCCTTCTCCCTCATATACCATGGCTTCTATTTCCATGTCCTATTCCCATTTCCTCATATGGAAGGACATATTTTACTTCTGCGTCTGGCTTATTTCACTGTGCGTGATGATCACTTCAGCTTGTCAATGTCTTCCTACCTTTTAGAGCTCTTCTTTGCCTTCCTTTTGTCTTAGTTACGTGGTCTACAGCTGTGCTTCGAGTGTCCAGGCATCATTCTCTTTTCAGTCAGGTTTAAACTTGGTTGGTTTTCTTTCTTACTGAGCTGATAGAGGCCACGAAAGAACCAGTGGATTCCTGATTCATTCAAGTATTCTACGTCTCTGCCTTTCATGAAAGTTCCTCACTCTGCATTTTGTGGTGGATCACTTGCAACATCTAACTCCCTGGATTATTTCAATATGCCCTAAGACTATTGACTGTAAATGAAATAATTAGCTCTTTTTAAGATCTTATTGTAATAAAGGGGTTTATTCACAGACTTGAAGAAAGATATATTAAATACACAACCCCAGATGTCTCACAACTGCCCCAAGAGATGCATCAGCCTTGCCCCTGAAACAAATAGACAAGAAACATTTTTTTCCATTCTTCATTCACATTAAAACTCAAATTACTGGAAGAATGAGACGTTAATTTTCAAGAATGCATCTCTCAACCAGTAGAAAGAACAGCTCTTTGATCAATGACCTTCAGAAGATTGCAACTGGTTAAGATCTAATTCTGAAAAATATTTTTCCAGTGCTCTATCATCTCTCTTACACACTAAAATGTGTTCTGTCTTACAGTGTTCAACTGTGCAACCATTACTCTAAGTTACAGCTTCATCTTCTCATACGGTAAGTATTACAATATTCCAACTGATGTCAGCCATCAAGGTTCTTTACATTGGCCATGAGGGTAATACAACCCAAAGCAATATATATATATGTATATACATATACATATATATATTACACCATTACTTAGATAACAAAGGAATTAAAGTTGCTAGATCTAGGACTTCAAATGATGTGACTGTAACCTAACCCTCCTCCCATCACTTGCCTCTTTTGACTTATCTTCAGTCTGTAGAATATGAACCAAATACTATTTCAGTTTCATATTCTACACTCTGTGACTCCTACTTCATATCTTGGCAACTAGATATATGTCCCCAAAATGCCTTGAACAAGATGTCCACCTATTCCTCTTCACACACTCCTCTAATTCTCCTTTTCCTCCAAAGCTAGATGCAGCTTCCTGTCTTTGACGAATATTTCTTACTATTTACTAAATAAGAAATGTAGAACTGTTTCCTAGTTTTCCCTTTGATGTTGTTCTAAGAATCCCATAATAGTAAATGCAATGGTCTCTGGAGTATTCTTCAAAGTTTGAGTCCCGTGTATAAAACTGCTGGCTTACAGGAATTTAAACAAATTACTTAACCCTCCCACCCCCTTTGTCTCAAGTTCTTCATCTTCAATACTGAAACAAAAATATTGCCTGCCTCACAGATTTTTCTATCAAATTGAGTTACTCTATGTGCAATACTCAGAACCACGCTGGTAAATAGAAATTTCAAAGTTAATATTTGTTATTATTACTACTATTGGAGACTTCCATATAAACAGACACTAAAGACCACTTGTTACCTCATAGAAACCTCATCACAACCCTGAGAATTAGATATCCTTGTCTATATATTCAACACTAGGAAACTGAAATTTTAAATATTAAATAATTTGTCCAGGATCACTGAACTAATAGGTAACAGAAACCATACTGGTACATATTTGCCATGAGGCATACTAATGACTCTTTGAGACGTTATGCTAATATTCAGGGACATAAAACTAGGAATACTTAACAAAAGCACTTTGAGTGGCACATCCCCAGGCTGAAGTGGCTTAACCTTGCTTGAGAAACCATTTATGGGCATCAGGAACTCTCTTGTCCTTCTGAGGATGGCATGTAGAAAATATATTTTGAAGTACATTTTATCAGCTCAGCATGAATAGCAAAAATATAAATCACACATCTCCTCAGCTTCAAGGATAAAGGCCAGTGTGTGTATTGAACACAGATGCTATCAGTTAGCCTCATCCCACACAAATCAGCCTGCAAATGACCTAATACTTTCCCAGAGAAACAGCTTTAAAAACAATATTAAGGATTATTTTTCTTAAATACATTTTCAAAGCCAGATTCTTGGTTAGGAATATTACTCATGGAGACTATGTTAGTCCTAAGCATGCCTTAAACTTTCAGAATCTGTTGATCCATCTTTGGGAATCTCTCCCCATAAAGAGATAGCTTCATAGTTATAAAATAAAAAGATAGGATCAGGAAGGTGGTTCAGTGGGGAAACGATACTTTCCACCAATCCTGATGATCTAAGTTTGATCCCTGGCATCCACATGGTGCAAGGAGAGAACCCACAAGTTGTCCTCTGATCTCCACTGAGCTCCATACATATGCACATGTATGCAGACAAACACACACAAAAGTAAATACAATTAAACAATTGCAATACAAATTTTAAAGACAATCGATTATTTGGGTGCATGTGACAAAAACCAGCTGTAGTGGTCTAAATGAGACCAGTTACCATATTTGAATATTTGGATCTGTTTAGGAAGATTAAGTTAGGAGGTGACCTTGCTGAAAAGGTAAGTCACTGGGGGTGGAATTTGAGGTTTCAAGAGCCCAAGTCAAGTCCACTCTGCACTCTCTGCCCACTTCCTGCAGATCAAAATGTGAGCTCTCAGCTACTGCCCCAGCACCATACCCTGCCCACCATGATGATCATGGATTTTCCCTCTGAAACTATAAACAAGCCAATATTAAAATGCTTCCTTCTATAAGTTGCTTTGGCTTTGGTATTCATCACAGCAAGAGAATAGTAATTAAGGTACCAACTTCTTTTTTTAATTCCTATCTATGATGGTGTCAGTTAAGGCCAAACTATACTATGAGGACTTTCTATGTCCCCTCTATAATCCTTGATCACATAAAAGGATAAGTCTGTAGAAGATGCTTCAAGAGGGCAAAACAGGGTAAGAGAAAGACTTAAAGAGGCTGCTTCAACGTCTAGTCTTTAACAAACGTTTAGACCTTTGTTATCTGTCCTCTCTGAGCCTCACTCCTCCTTCGTGGAGCAGGTGGTAAAGATGTAACAGGTGTCTTCTAAGGCCCCTTTTCCCTGATTGTACAAAATTCACTATTCAGGGCCCAAGCAGATTGTGAAGATCTGGAAAACATATTCATAACAAACCTATGTTGGCATGTCAGCATATACAGAATCATATAAAGTTTATTTCAGGAATACATATTGTACCTTGATATCTACCATGAGCAGGGCATTTTCTTCTGAGTGTTTATTTTTTTTAATATTTTGCTTCAGTGAAGACTTTGTCTACATCTGTCAATACTTTCTACCTTGGGCCACCAAAAAAAGAGAAGACTGGGTGAAGAGTTTGCAAAAGGTGATGGGGCTAGAGAAAGCAGGCTAGGACGTATTTTTTAAAAAGCAACCATGGCTCTGCAGGAAGTGTCTCCGTAGCATGTACTTTCTTATTATCATCTCTGATGATTCTTCTCCTTTTTATTGCCCTGTGTCTAGACAAAGTAAAATTTCTGCGGGTATAGAAAATGATTTGGATTGCCAAAAAAAAATCTTCTTTTGCATGTTACAGCCTGGAGGGGTTATTTTCCACTTTAGTGACTTAGACCCGAAGAGATTGGGTACCAATATAGATGCAAGCAGGCGTTTCATGGCTGCAGCATACATCATGTGCTAGCAACATGAGCAGGAATAAGCCTAGGGCCCCAAGTGCTGCTATGGATGAGATATTTTTGGATTCACTCAGTGATTCGCAAGGAGGCTTTTCTCTCTCAGCATGCACTGTGTTGCCAGCAACCCCCCAACCCTAATGGGCCTTAGAAATCTTGGAGAAAACATGATAGATGCGATGTCAAGCTATTAGTCTAGGGGTGCTTCAAGGGGAGGGGGAAGCAAGAGTGATAAATTCTGAGAGTTCAGGATTTTCCTCCTAGGGATGAAGGGAACCTCAAGATATACTTGGAAGAGTAAAAAGGGAAAAAAAAACCTTAAAATTGTATATTCTCATACTGCTAATGGTTCCCAAAGTTTTAGCCATTATTTAGATTAGTCATATGAAACAGTGTGACCCCAAAATTGTGAACAAGAGGAGGAAAATGAATGTCACACCCTGCTTCAGAACTGAATGGTCCAGCAGCTAATAGGTCAGCATTGAGAGATTTTTCTCCTGATTGCAATTAACATTATCTGAACTTCCAATATGTCTAAAGCTCCCACTAATCCCTGTTATGGGGAATCCAACATGATTCTTGACCTTTCAGAGCTTGTAATTGATCAAGAGAATTAGAACATGCATGTAAGCAATTACGATTCAAGGAAAATGATGCAATCCGGGAGACAGGGATGGAGCCTTGAAGTTCTTTTCATTGATTCACTCAGGAGTCACTAAAACTGTTGAATGGGCCCAGCACCCTGCCTGGCAGGTGTCAGAGACAGACAGAGAGAGGAAACAAACATCGAGAACATTTCTGACAATACCACAATAGAAGTCGAGACGAGATGATTTGGGAGCTCATGAACTGAGGAAAAGTCATGGTGGAGATTTCCTCACACAAAAGGTAGTAGTGAGCAGACCAAGAAATAAGGGGGCAGTAGGGAGGAAAAGGAAACCATTGCACACAGAAGAAACAGCTCCTGTGGAGGCAGAAGGCAGGTGGGCCAGAGTTTAGCTGAGCAGGAGAAGAGATGTTGGACCAAATCAGAGAGGTGCCATTTTACCACTGGACTACATCAAGACACCACGCATATCCACTTAGATCTGTCCAACTTTATGAACTGCAGCTTCCTCATGGCCAAGCTAGCACCTGCCACCTTTCTGTTGTGAGAAACTGTTTTCCTGGAGGATTTAGTAAGAAAGTGTTTGCCCATGAGAAAACTCAGAAGTGCCAGGCACTTCCCATCCTCCTGTCTTCACCTTGACCCTGGTCTGGAGGTGAGGACTGCCTTTAGCAATGACTGATGGCTATAGATGGATGCTGCAGCTCTTTTGTACTCTGTGTAGTCAACTCCAAGGATCCATGTACATTCTCCCAAGGCATCCCTGTAAAGGTGACCTTGAGCTGTTCTTCAAGGCCTCCTTGATCTCAGTTGTCCTTTCCTCCAGAGCCCCACTTCCCTTCGACTCTGCCTGAAAGCCTTTCCTTAAGATACAGTTCAGTGTCTCATAGTCTCCTTCTGAAAAACTCAATCTAAAAACCAAAGGTGAGCCTAAAAGTGCACAAACAATTTGGTACAGAGAAAGTATATAACAATGAGATTTCATATGTAAGGTAAGTAAGAATAAATACATTATCTAAAAATAAGACAATAGACCAATGCAAACATACAGACACAGAGATATATTTAGAAATATAAATACATATTTAAACAGCAGAAAATGCATAGTGCCAGTCACTTACTTTGGTTTCTATTTTTATAAAATTGTCTTTTCTACTTGGCTGGGGCAGGAACCATTCCAATAGTTTCAGGAAAAGTCAAAAAGCTTATTGGATGCCAAGATTTTTGTCTACATTAGACAGGGCCTATTTGCAGTATGTTTCCTCTTTTCGTCTGTGTTTAATAAAGACACATGTATTTTCCTATCAGTTTTTAAGGTGAACTAAATAGGTCAGAGAGGCACTTGAAAAAGTTGACTATCCAGATTAACATAAAATTATCTTCTCTATCTGGGCAATTTCCACCACAAGAAGAGCACAGTGGGAAAGTCCCTTCACCTTAAAGCTTTACAACACAAAACCCAGTAAGTCTTTCAGGTTGACCTTCAGATTTTTCTTGTCCTCATAGATCAAATGCATCTCTTTTCCCTCAGTCACATTCTCATTGGGTCCTGGGCTTAAGGATGTCTCAAATACTTACTCCCTATACCTCAGGCCTGGAAATGCATCTTCTAGACACTTCCCAGGAAAACAGCCATTCGGTGCACCTCAGACTTCACCTGGAGGATTTCAGTAACAAATTGTAAGAAGTGAATCTGATGATCAGAACCACTGAAGTGGATCACACTGGCGAGGCATGTTGCAGAGAAGCAGACAAAAGGGACAGAGAATCGACCAGGAATCTGCATAGGGATCAGAGAACTCTAAAGGCAAACCTTGCTATGACAGACCTAACAGTTGACTATGGGTACGAAGAAACATTGATGACCCCCCGACACACATACACCACCACATACACACACAACTTAGGGGGGCTTAGTCAACTCTCTGGTACTGTAACGAGCACCTGAGATCATCAACTTATCATGAGAAAAGGCCTGTTTCGGCTCATGACTTTAGAAGTTTCTACTGATGTTTGGCTGACCCGACTGCCTTAGGAAGACAGTGTATCCTGATGTAGGCATGGGACACAGCAGTACCGCACACCTCATTGCCAGGAAGCCAAAGCCAGAGAAACAGTTTACACACATTCCATGCTGATGGCACCACACCTCACCTGATCTCAGAAGCCAAGGAAGGTCAAGGGGCCAGGGTTGGGATGGAAGAGAGGAAAAGGGTGTCCCCCACATTCTTCATTGGGGTTGTATTCCGGATGACCTAAAAACCTCCATTAGAACCCACTTCTTCAAGGTTCCAGTCTTCAAATAGCACTATCCTGAGACAAAGTCTTTATCATGTGAGCTATTGGGAGACATTTGGAACCTAAACTATAACCAGGATTTTTCTTAGTTCCCCCAGCTCCCTGGTACCCACGTTCTGCCTCTTAGCTAAGAGTCCAAATTTGCTGAGCACGTCCATGTCCATTCTTCTTCCCGAGACTGTTCCATCACTACGGCCCTGCACACTGCATCTGCCTCTGCCATGTTGAAGCCAGACTGCCCTACTGTTAGGCTCCTCTTCCTCTCCCCCACCCTTCTACTCAGACTCTCAACCCCAGCAAGACTGTGGAAGAGACATTATGCATTCAAAATCAGACCAGCACCTGTATAAACGCCAGGTACTGTAGCAAATCCCTTCAATCTCCAGCCTAATCAGTCCAGGCTTGTCTCCTCCTTCAGTCTGTGTTGGCATCATATCCAAGCATGCATAAGAGCCCAATGCTCTTTCAGCTATAGCGAAAATATTTTATCTTATCACATATATGTGTGTATATAGCTATGTATGACTCATATGTGTATATATACTTATGTATATGTGTATATGACACACATATATGCATACATTTTACCATATGACATATATATATGCACACTTTGTATATCTAGAAGGAATATATAATATCAATTATAATAGGAATTATTATACAGACAATTTTTCTGTGCTGGCATTTATTACATATTGAATTCAGTTATTTCCCCTAGCTTGCAGATTAGAAGGCAGAGGTTTAACCTACTAATTTAAAAATAGAATTTAACCAATGGAGGGCATAGTTAAAGAAATTCTACAAATAATCTCTGCTGGTGTTAGATAAATTAGCTCTTCCAAAGTAGAAGAGTTTGAGCCGGCCATTTTCCAGAAATAATAATAAATGTTCTGATCACCTGATTGTTCTTTGTCTTCCCCGAGTTAAGCAGTGCACTTCCAAAAGAGTCCTTCTTCTAAAGCAGAGGTTCCCTGCCTTCCTAAAGCCACGATCCTTTAACACGGTTCCTCGGGTTGTGGTGATCCTCCAGCCATAAAATTATTTCTGTTGTTGCTCCATAATTGTAATTTTGCTACTGTTATGACTCATAATAAATATCTGTGATTCCTGATGGTCTTAGCAACTAGTGTGAAAGGGTCATTTATCTCCCAAAGGGACTGCAACCCACAGACTTACAACAGTGACCCTGCACTCAACCACAAAAATCCTGTCCTATTGCACTGTCATAGGTTACATACAGCAGTATCAATCTGCTCTTCTCGTATCGTGCCCCTCAGATACCCCAGCAGCTGTCGATTTTCTGTAGTTATCAAAAGTTCAGCAAGTCAAGTGTCTTCCCGAAATTTTTTTTTTTTGCAAATTTCTCCCCCACTTTCTAGACCATTCTTCTTTTCTAAGCCAAAATGTTGTCTCTCTTCATTTGCTAAGGTGCCTCTAAGCCTTCACATCTCCCACGCCAACTCTTCAAAAGTAACACTAAAGACAGCTGTCTTTGCAGACGCTGTCGAAATTCCTCTTCGTTCCTGGGGACCCATCTGACCTGGAGATCTCTCAAGTCTCTAGGACACTTATCTCTTTAATATATCACAGGCTGACATCTCCATCGGGTTTGTGAATGTACATTCCTGTTCTCTATGTGTGTCCTTCCCTCCCCTTTTTCCGCTCTCTGTCTCTTTCTCCCTTCTATGCTTCCATGTGTTTGGCAAACACAGATGCCAATAAAATATTCATATTGGATTACTAGGTAGAAAAATACAATGTGGAAAATGTTAAGCTCTGCCTCGCAGTCCCAGGCAGAACTCAACCACTGTAAACAGCACTCAGGATTCAAAAGCCTCATCATTTCAACAGACCCAGGCATGAAAGTCACGTCTCCTAATGACATCCTTGTGGAAACTTTTGGGTCCGGTCAGTTGCCATCTTTGGATCATAACCCAACTGTTATTTTCAAAGGGTGACTCAGACACTAGCCCGAGGCAAAAATGTCAGTGTCACCATGCCCTTAATCAGTTCAAAGGGCTGGGAGTCAAAGAATTCCAGCACATTACAGTGTGCAAGCTGAGGTGGCGAAAAGTGTGTTCTTCACAAGCCAGACCCTAAGGCCAGTTGTCACCCAGAACATTCAACAGAATGAACCAGAGGATTGAGCTTGGTCATGGTCTGCTTCTTAGTAAATCAGAAAATTATTCTACCCAAGGGTGACAATTGGAAAGGGAACACTCAGTCATGGGAATCCAAATCTATAAAGAGGCTGCACAATATGCATCCCAACTGTACTAACATTTTCCGAGCTAGTTTAACTTGTATAACACAGATTGCCCTGGAACTCACTGTGTAGTCTAGGCTGGTGTCGAATTCATGATCTTCCTACCTCAGCTCCTCAAGTACTTGGATGGCAAGCCTAGGCTACCAGATCTGGCTCAACATTGCAAATAGAAATAAAGATACTTTTTTTTTTACATAAGATCACAAAAAAAGTCAATCAAAGTGTTAGAAACTTTTATTTTAGTTGGTGCCCCCAACCCTTATTCTCTATCCTCTTCAGCACGCCCTCTGCATTGCTTCCCAAAGGAAAGAATTACATTTTCCTAAGTACTCAGATGCCATTGCATCCAGTGTTCAAGTCAGTATTTTGTGCATCGGGATCACCTGATGTTTGTTCTGAATTCTGTGATAGTTAATCTTGATTGTCAATTTGATGAAGGCTGCAAACAACTGAGAGACACCTCTGGGTATGGGAATTTCCAGAAAGAATTATCTGAGCCAGGAAGCGGCTTCTTGCTGCTCTGTTGCCACAGCCACTGCTTCCGTCTTTCTCCATTGACATCCAATTATAGTTTCTTCTTTTGAATTTTGGTTTTTAGTTATGTGCATTTGTGTGTGGTGGTGACTGCGTGTATGTATTTGACTGTAAGTGCCTACAGAGGCTGACAGAGGGAGCAAGATCTCCTGGAACCATAGCTACAGCTGCTTAGAACCACCAAGGGTGAATGCTCGGAACCAAACTTGACTCCTTTGCAAGAGGAGCTAAACCATCTCCCCAGACTAAGACTCCAGCTTCATTGGCCTTCGAACGTGAACTGAAGACCAGCTCTCCAAGGGTCTTCTAGGTCTTTCTCCAGCTCCAGAATGGGAATACTTGAAACATCCAGCTCCAAGGATTGGGGCAGCTACTGGATTCCGGTCCCCTCCTGTATGCAGGTGGTCACATCAGACTACCCAGCCTCTCTCATGTAAGTCAATCTAGTGACCTCCCTTTTAGAACATGTACCCGTTCTATCAGTCCTCTTCTTCTGGATAACTGTGTCTAATACCAGGGGTGGTTCTAGAGAAACTGAACTGTAAGGATGAATTTCTCTGTTGAGTGTGGTGGTATCTGGATCTGGCTTTCCAATTCCACTGCACTTGAAACTACTAGAGTGTACCGAAGGTATGGAGAGCACATATTTCATGATGTGAGCTTTTTAAAGCAGTGGTTCTTAACTTGTGGTTCACAACTCTTTGGGAAGAATCAAATGATCCTTTCACAGGGGTCACCTAAGACCATCAGAAACACCGATATTTACATTACAATTCATAACAGCAGCAAAGATGACAGTTGAAGTTTCAGCCTCACAAATGTTCTCTAGACAAAGTGAGGGTACTGGTTTTTGTAACTTTGGGTAGAAATGTGTGAGGGAACCCTAATGAGACAGACAATACTGAGCTCTGATTCTCATGGTTTTATTTTACCATGGGTTTACTTAGTAAGGACATCTCCCCACCCTTAATGGCAGATGCATCTCCACCATTGCTCCTGTATCATGCAGCATTGCCCTGTCCTCTCTTGTCAGGGGAAACTGACAATGCTATTCTTTTTTTTTTTCTTTTACTTTTTCTTTTTTTTTGGGGGGGGGGGGGATTTTTTGAGACAGGGTTTCTCCGTAGCTTTTTTGGTTCCTGTCCTGGAACTAGCTCTTGTAGACCAGGCTGGCCTTGAACTCACAGAGATCCGCCTGCCTCTGCCACCCCAGTGCTGGGATTAAAGGCGTGCACCACCACCGCCCGGCTGACAATACTATTCTTTGAAAAATATGTCATGCAAGACAATGGTAATGTCCCTCAGCAGACACCCTCACTGCCTGTCTAAGACCTACCGCCAGGCTTAAGCCTCAGTAGACCCTAGAAGTTAGCAATAACAATATGTGCTATACCTCTTAAGAACTTACCCAGTTTTCTAATTCACAGAAACAAATGTCTGCATAAAACTTGTGGGGATGTGGTTTGAGGGTAGGAAATAATGTTAGAAGGGAACATAAAGCTGTAACAATAGGAATCCATCAACAAGAGATTCTGGGTTTAGTTTCACTTCACATATTTCAAAGGATCTTAACTGTTTATTTGACTGATTAGTTGAAGTATGGATGAAAAAAAATGACCTTTATTAAAAAAATGGCCTTCAATGAATGAGTGGGGAGTACCTGATCTCCCTTGGCTTAATGTTGATGAAGACATTTAAAGGCCGGGGGAAACTGGCGTATTGGAATAGATTTGTAATATAAAACCTCTGGAAGACGTGCCCGTCAATAAATCCCTAGGAAATGAGCTTATGAGAGGAACAACAGCAAAACTAAACGCTCATTGCTCTTCATTGACTGTCAGATGTTATAGTAGAAGCCACAACTTCTCAACTTGGTCACATAGGTCCAATGTGTCTGTCTGGTTACCAGTGACAGCACTGAATCACAGAAGGTCAGATGCGCACACTCTCTGTGGCACACAACATAAGCTCAATAATGGCTAAAAAGGTCTGACTCGTGTGGACCTATGGCAAGGAGAAATCAACATCGCTTGTTTGCTCACCTTTGCTTGTGACAATGAGCATATCCATCCTATTGTGGCTACTGCTATCCTCCACTGCCATCAGAACCCAGATTCTTCTAGCCTTCTGGCACACTCTGGCAACCAGCAGCTTGTCACAAATCCTGCAGGGCCTTCAGCACCAGGTAGTCTGCTATGCATTCAGTCTCATGAACTGAGCAGCAGCTGGCTTCTAGTCATTGTTGGACAGCCCAGACAATGCAGTGCGAGTCAGTCTAAGACACACATACACACACCTATTTTTATTATACACACACACACACACACACACACACACACACACACACACACATATATATATATATATATATATATATATATATTATTCTATAGGTTCAGTGCCTCTAGAGAACCCTGGCTGAGACATAAGTCTGACCTTTATATAATCTGTTTCCCGTCTTCATTTTCTGGACAGCACTCATTTCATTGTGGTCCTAACAATTCGGATAAAAGCAGAAAGTCCATCAATTAGTATGTACCACAATAGTCGCCATTGCTTGATAAAGTATTTGGAGACTGAAGAGCACGTGACTACCATGGTCAGTATCTCTGAGTTACAACTGATGGCTGGAGGCGAACATCCTGCAGCTCGATGCAACTGCCTCCCTCAGCAAGGTTTTAGGTTGAAACCACAGTTTCGGTGTCGCACCAGCTGGTATAGCACCATGCAGCCTCATGCATGTAACAGTATGACTCTCACTCGCCCCGTCTATAAAATGAAGTTCCTCTTAGGATTAATAGAATCCATGTTGTAATATAGAACTTAACCAAAACCCCTAAAGAATAGTGTCCTATTCTGTAGCACACTTTTCCTCAAGCCTGTTTGAGTTCATTTTGACCAGACCCCAAGTACACAATATAAAGAAGCATCAGAAAACGCTTGGGTGTGAGGGCCAGTAATGATGCAGGCTAGCCCAGGGTTATACTGCTGCTCCCAGGCTGTATTTCCTCAGCAGACATAACACAGCCCTTTCACTGCTCTTCATCACAGACTCCCACTGAAAAGCTATCATAGAGCTGGGCTGGCGTGAGGCGAGGAGAATGCGACAGACTTCTACAAATTACCAATCTCCTAGAGATGCAAATAATAGCAACACTTTTATCTGCCTCTGACTTAAAACTTCTTGCTTATCAAACAGATCTTATATTCATTTCCTTTCTGTTGCTGTGATGATAAAAAAAAAAAACACTTTCCAAAAGTAAGTGGGGGACAGTTTACTTCAGCACACGAGTTACAGTCTATCATTGAGAAAAAGTAGAGCAGGAACCCAAGAGAAACCATGGAGGAACATTGCTTATTGACTAGCTTGCAGGCTTGTGCTTAGCTAGCTTCCTTATACAGACCATTACCACCTGTCCAGGAAACAGTGTCGCCATTGGGCTGGGCCCTCCTACGTAAGTTAAGAGCCATGACAGTCTCTTACAGATATGCCCACAGGCCAATCTGATCTGCGCATCCTCCTCAGGTGATTCTAGGTTCAAGGTGTCAAGCTGACAGATAAAACAAACTAGGTAAGATCGGTGTGTCTCAAAGGGATATAAAACGCATTCGAGCAAACTAGAAAACAGTAAAAACCAAAGGGGAGAAATAACAAAGATATTTATTCATGACAATTCAAATATCCTAAAACATAGTGAAGGTATCATCCTATGGAAATACCCATCTTCTTTCTGATACCAATTTTATAATTTAGTATTTTTTCAATTTCTAAAAATGATGCTATTTTAACTTTTCAATATTTTGGGCTCCTTGTGGATTCAGAAACGCTGTTATTCAGCAAATAATTTACCTTAAAACCTCCATGCAGCACTACTCCCCATTGTTTCCAAAATGACGTTGGTCACAATCATACAAGATGCCGAGGAGGAAGGAAAGTTGATTTCTGCATCAAAATCCTAGCTGAGGTTTGAGGGCTGAGTCCATTGTGGTATTTGACACTGGGCATTCTGAAGAAGATCATGGACCTACAGCCAGAGTCTTAGCATGAAAATCTGAGCCCTCCCTGAAGAACTGTAGACTCCGCCGGGCTTTCTCCATCCTTTTCCTCTTTCATTCTACTCCCACCAGAGGGCTGGGGCAAAAGCTGCTGCCCCTTAGAATGTAGTAGGAAACACATTGGTTTAGGGAGCGGCAGTGGTATGTTCTCTTGGCTCCATGACCATGGGCATTTGATTAGGTTCACACTAACAGGCATGAAGTCCTTCCTATGAAGCAGTCTTAGTACCCCAAGCTACAAAGCCTACAATTGTACCCTTAGGTGTATCTTACAGGGCCAGTATGGCTGTTGTTGTCAGCCACGACAGCTGGTCAGGTCTATTGGCTTCTCTGCTCCCCTTGATGTTTTCAGATACTAATCAAGTTAGTCCTTGAGGAGAAGACTTCCAAGTCAGTTCCAGCTTGATTTTCTCCAAGTCCTGTGTCCCGAGTATGTGGTGAGTTTAGAAATAGTCTTCCTTTGGAGTTAGGGGAGGCATTCAAGTGCCATCGCCATGACCTATATTGTTTGGGAGTCTCTTGAGCGTCCCTGGTCAGGAACTCTAAAGAAGAATTCCCATGCCTGACAGTGAGAATTTAGTAAGGCAGTCTATGGCTCTTGGTGGCAGAACTTTATCAAAACCCTTTATTACATAAATATAAACTACATATTATAAAATCAGAACTTTTCCTACACTATGGCTTTTTCAAACATCCTTAGTGTTATAATTCCTTCCTCTCTTTGTCTACTACCCATCTTCCTCCCTCCCCAATTGACATTCCCCCATATTTTCCACTTATGCTTCCACAGCACCTGAGTCTTACTTTGCCGTCTTCTACAGCTCACTCTGCCACTCTCCCCGCTCATAGTCGCCCTCTTTTTTAATTCTTCTCTCATATATTACATCCCAATCACAATTTTCCCTCCCTTCCCTCCTCCCAGTATTTTGCTCCCACTTTCTCTCCCCAAGATCTACCCTCCCTTCGGAAAAGAACAGGCCTCCCAGGGACATCAACCAAAAGGCAGCCAGGCACATACTGTCACATCCAGTTCTAGACTAGGCAACCCAGGAGGAGGAAAAAGGTCCCATAAGTAAACAAGAGTTAGCAACCACCCCAGCTCCCATCCCTGCGCACACTGTTAGGAATCTGAAAGGAACACCAAGCTACACATACCTGTACATGCCTAAGTCAGACCCTTACAGGTTCCCTGATCTCATTGAGCACTGTAGGCTCTGTTCTCATGGTGTCCCTGACACCCTCTAGTTCCTCAAATTCTTTCTCCCCCTCCTCCACAGGGCTACCTGACCTCCACCTAATGTTCTGCCCTGGGACTCTGCATCTGTTCCCATCAGTTGCTGGATGAATTACATCTCTGACCTCTTTGATGATGAGTTTCTGCTAGGCTCTGGTCCCAGAACACTCTGCAGGCATGACAAGCTGTAGGTCAAAAGTTTTAGTCTGGGTTGGTGGACCAATCCCTCCACTTGATGGCTTGCCTGGTTACAGAAAATGGCTGGTTCATTGTTCCAAGTTACTGGGATTCTTTGCTAGGGTTACTCTCATAGAGTCTACGGAGTTTCCTTTGCACTAGTTTTCTACCTCATCCCCAAAATGACCCCCAGTTCCAGCCCTTTCTCCCAGTATTTACTCTCTCTCTCTCTCTCTCTCTCTCTCTCTCTCTCTCTCTCTCTCTCTCTCTCTCTCTCTCTCACACACACACACACACACACACACACACATACTTCATCCCTTCTGTTCTCTGCCCCATGTGCTCCTAGTCCATCTTCAAAATCCATCTTCACAGCAAGATCCTTCTGTCATCAGCGTCCCCTCCAACAAGTCGTCCTTATTACTTAGCCTCTTTGGGTCTGTGGACCATAACATGATCATCTTTTACTTTAGGGCTAATATCCACTTCAAAGTGAGTACATACCATGTTTAACTTTCTGTGTCTGGTTGGTTTTGTATCATGCCACTTTACTGAAAATGGTGATCACTTCCACAAGTTTCCTGGCAGAACTTTTGGCATCTCTTAAATAAACTATCATCTGGAAATAGGAATAAGTTTGCTTCTGGTGTTCCAATTTGTATCCCTTTCATTTCTTTCTTTCTATTTCTTTCTCATTGCTAGTGTTTCAAGAACTACATTGAAATGAATGGGAATAGTAGGCAACTATGCCTTCCATCTAAATTTTAATGGCATTGTTTTGAGTTTTTCTCTATTTAGGATAATGTTGTCCATGGTTTTGTCATATGTCATTTTTATTTTGTCAGAGTATGTTTCTTCTAGACCTACTCTTTCTAGGGTTTCAATCATAAAGGCACATGCACATCTATCAAGATGACTGTGGAATTTTTGTCTGTTAGTTCATTTATATGATTTATTACATCTGTTGACTTATGTATACTGAACCATACCTATAGAACTTGGATAAATACCTATACTTATATCTTCAGATAAATATATTTCTCATCCTCATCAAGAAGATTCTTTTGCATCAGAAAGAGGCCATTACAGTGCTCCAAAACTAGTCAAAATGTAGAGAACAACCAACTGTTGTATACCCAAACCAAACTGATATGTCTACAATACAATCCCTACAAGTAAGGCTCAAGGAACATCACAGACTAGAGACAGGAAGATTGTAAGAGCCAGAGGACTCATCTGTTTGTTACAAGGTCATGTGTTCTACATATGACAGAAAAGTTTACATCAATAAAATCTCAAAAGTATGGTCACCTAAACAATAACAGAATGATGTCAATACCTACCGACATGACAGCGAGAATTGGAAAATCTCACAAGGCTGCATTCCTAGATGGGGGTACAAGCAATTAATGGTTACGGAGACAGGGAAAGACAGTTTTCCCCAGGGACAAGCCCTCTGGCAGGCTGTCCAATCCCACGTGCTCAGTCCTAAACACATACACATACAGAAAACACTAAATGGACTTGGCAAGGGTGTGTGTGTGTGTATGTGTGAATAATAAGGAAGAAGAAAGAAAAATAAGCCATGAATTTAAGAGGGAGTGAGGGAGACATAGGAGGAGTTGAAGGGAGAGAAAAATGGGTGGAAATTATGTAAATATAATACTCACCTATGCATTCTCAGAAAATTTAGATATAGAAAATAATTAAGAACAATCTCAATACATAAGTTGACTATTTGGCTGTTGATCAATATGCAGTGAAGCACAGGTACAGATCAAGTAGACAATTTTTTATAATAAATTAAAACTTAACCTTTGTTTTCAGTGCACTCTTGTAGGTCATACATATTAAGTAACATATATAATAAGCCTCTTGTAGGTCATACATATTAAGTAACATATATAATAAGCCTCTGTTAACTGATAAACCAACATCAGCATGCTAAATAATGTTACTAAAACATGAAGAAAAGTGTTAAATTGGGAAACAAGCTCTACCTCCCAACAGAAGATAGAAAACCATAGTACATCTCTCTCCCCCTCTTCCCTTCCCCCACCCCCCCACCCCCATGCTCCCAACTTTTGCCTGGCGATCTTGTCTGCTTCCAATTTCTAGGGGGATCTATATATGGTTTTCTTTGGGTTCACCTTATTACTTAGGTTCTCTAGGATCCTGAACTATAGGTTCAATGTCCTTTGTTTATGGCTAGAGTCCACTAAAGGAGTGAGTACATACTATATTCATATTTTTGCGTCTGTGTTATCTCACTCAGGATATTCTTTTCTATTTCTATTCATTTGCATGCAAAATTCAAGATATCATTGTTCTTTTACTGCTGAGTAGTACTCTAATGTGTAGATATGCCACACTTTCTTTTTTCTTCAGTTGAGGGGCATCTAGGTTGTTTCCAAGTTCTGGCTATTATAAATAATGTTACTATGAACATAGGTGAACAAATGCTTTTGTAGTATGATTGGTCATCTCTTGGGTATATTCCCAAGAGTGGTATTGCTGGAACCTGAGGTAGGTTGACTCCCAATTTTCTGAAAAACTGCCACACTGATTTCCAAAGTCGTTGCACTTTGCATTCCCACCAGGAATGGATGAGTGTTCCCCTTACTCCATATCCTCTCCAGCATAGGTTAACATTGGTGTTTTTTATTTTAGCCATTCTGACAGATGTAAGGGGAGAAGGGGAAACAGGAGGGAGAAGGGAAGGATTGGGGAGAGCTTGGGAAAGTGGGATGGTTGAGATGGAGGAAGGACAGATATGGGAGCAAGGAAGAAGATATCTTAATTAAGGGAGGCAGTGTGGAGTTGGCAAGAGGCTTGACTCTAGAAAGGTTCCCAGATGTCCACAGGGATGTCCCCAGCTAGGACCCTGGGCAGTGGAGGAGAGGGTACCTAAATTGGCCTTGTCCCATAGTCAGACTGATGACTATCTTGAATGTCACCATAGAACCTTTGTCCAGCGATGGATGGAGATAGAGACCCACATTGGAGCAATGATCTGAGCTCCCAAGGTTCGTCCAGTTGAAGAGCAGAAGGAAAGAGAATATATGATCAAGGAAGTCAGTTGAAGAGCAGAAGAAGAGAGAATATGATCAAGGAAGTCAGGACCATGAGGGGTTGGTCCACCCACTGAGACAGTGTGCCTGATCTAATGGGAGCTCACCAAATCCAGCTGGACTGGGACTGAATGAGCATGGGCTCAAACTGCACCCTCTGAATGTGGCTCACAATTGAGGCAGACTGAGAAGCCAACGATAATGGCACTGGGATTTTTCTCTACTGCATGTACTGGCTTTTGGTGATGCTATTCTATTTTGATGCATACCTTCCTAAGCCTGGATATAGGGATGGGGGCTTGGACTTCCCACAGGGCAGGGTAACCTGACCTCTCTTAGGACTGGAGGGTGAGTGGAAAAGGAGGAGGGAAGTGGAAATTTTGATTGGTATTTATAAAGTAATAAAAAAATATCAGAAAAAACCATAGCACAAACATTGACCATGGCTGACATGTATTTCAGGACTGATTTCTTATGGGCTAATGAAGAAGATACGCCTACATACTAACTGCTCTAAAACATATGTAATGTCAGCTTCACAATAGTCTTGTGAAGTTGGTACTATTGTTATTCTCACTTTTAAAATAACAGAATGAAGACGATAATAGTTAAACCATTTGCCAAATTGCACAACTGGAAAGGACATTCAGGGTTTTCCTCTGGAACTTTTACTTCATAGGTCAAATTCTTAGCTACATTGCTGCGTGTTTCCTCTTGTCTGTGCTAAGCACACAACTACTTGTGTATTGTCTTCACCACGGTGGTGAGCCTAGAGAAATGAAAGGACCATGCTAATCAGATTCCAGCTTGAGAAGTGATCCCCCTTGAGGGTGTAAGATGGGCCCTTCTTAACCAAGAGGGGAGGAAGCAAGCAAGAAACAGAGGAGAGCTGAGATGGGGGAACTGGAGTTATCCTAAACAGCCATAGTGGTGAGCTTCAAGCGTGCCCTAGCTCTGTTTGTGTTTGTCATATTTAGAGCTGGGGGTTTATGCAGACAATGTGTAAAAGATCCTCAGTTCAACCTTCGATCTCTTTCACCCTAGAATTTTGATGAGTCAAGGAAATCCCAGAATATCCAAAGAGTCATGACAGGCCCTAGCAAATGAGCCAGTATAGGAATAATTGCCCAAAATCATACGGAAAATGTCAGAAATAACACAGAAAATTACCGCAAAGCTGAAGAGGAGAGACACCAAAACCTTCGCAAGTACTTCACACAGCTCAGTCTCAGAAAGCTTAGGCCCAAATTGTTGGGAAAGTGGATATATGGATTGGGGTGTCTTTATCAATTCCTTCTTTGATGCTTAGGGAGTAAGGGGTCATATGACTAAGAGCTCAGTGTAGCAAACAAGGACTCAGACTTGTGATAAATGGAAACATCCTATTCCAGAAGACATCAGCAAAGTTAACATCAGGGCCAAGGTGGTACCAGTTTTAGCTGGCAGACGTAGCAGTTTTCTTAAAGGTAGAAAAGAATGTTATGTGACTCTAATGACAGGTGCCAAGAGCACCGCCACAACACAGAGTAGTGGCCTGACGCAGTCTTCTTAGTCTAAGACAGTGGTTCTCAACCTTCTGAATGCTGCGACCCTTTAACCCAGTTCTTCATGCTATGGGGACTCCCAAATATAAAGCTATATCATTACTACTTCATAACTCTAATTTTGTTACTGTTATGGATAGTAACATAAATATCTGGTATGAAGGATATATTTGATATGTGACTGGGGTCTCAACCTACAGGTTGAGAACCACTGGTCAAAGAGCTAAGTGATAACCTTAGCACAGCTTCCTGAGGATGCTGTAGCATATAGCTTCTGGGAGCCCCAGCAGCAGTAACAGGAGTGAAAGGTCCAGGACAACAGGCACTTTTAGCTGCCGACACCATAATCCTCCACTCATAAGACCTGAAAAAAATCCCGGGGATTTTTTGTGAGATAATGGTACAAGATTTTCTGCTTTCTTAAATTTCTAGTGAAAGAGAAGAGGCTATTTAATTTTTACTGAAATTAATTGATTTTAATTAAAATATGTTCCTTTACTCCTTGCAATGAGTCTATACAGGAGAGGACAACACTTTATAAGTATATTTATTCTATATTTTGCCCGTTAGGTTAAGCATTGTCTGATCTTTGGTAATACCTACTCTTTAAAGTGTTAGAAATCCATTGACCTTTAATCTTTTTTATTTATTTTTTTTTTTGAGACAGGGTTTCTTCTTGTATCTTTGGAGCCTGTCCTGGAACTAGCTCTTGTAGACCAGGCTGGCCTCAAACTCACAGAGATCTGCCTACCTCTGCCTCCTGAGTGCTGGGATTAAAGGCATGCATCACCACTGCCCAGTAACCTTTATTTTTTATGCACTCATATTCCCAATTTTCTACAGGCCACTGATGATCGGGTTTCGCCTGGTACAGGAATATACCTGGGACTTAACAGTATTCTGAGATTATGGCTACATGGGCAACATTGCTCGCACTTAAAATTCAGTAAAGACTCCAGCTCTGAAAGCACAGAGAATGAGCTGTGGCTTCACTGTGCACTGCTATTCTCTGTGTGTTTCCACACACTGTGTGTTTCCCTCTCTGCCTGAGTGCAAACGCTCTGATTCTCCTCCATTAGGATATGCACGGTCCTGCGCAAGTTCTCTGAGTTCAGGACTAGAGGGGTGATTTGCTGACTTCCGGAAGAGCCCACCAGTTTGCATTGCCACGGCTGTGCACAAGCAGACTCATTTCTCCACCTCCGTTCCAAAACGGCACCTTCTGACTTTCTGGACTTTATTAATTTTGTGGGTGTAAGTCAAGTCTAATTCAATCTTAAGATGTATCTACCTAATTATCTTGATGTTGAGGATCTTTCCATGAGCATCTAAGAAACTCGAGTTCCCCTTCTCTGAGCTGCCTATTCAGACTCTGGGCCAGTTGCTCTCCTCTTGTGGATTTGCTGTTGGTTGATTCATTTGGGGCTTAATACACAGCAACCATTCATCCTTATCATTCTAACCAGTTATCAATGTCAACATTAACCTAAAGCTGAGGGCATCAGTAGTCTTTGGGTTAAAACTTAAATACTCAAGCAAAGAAAAGCAGCCTACAATTCACAATCCCAGAGAACCTAGATAGCAATGAGAACCCTAAAAGAGACATACGTGGATCTAATCTACATGGGAAGTAGAAAAAGACAAGATCTCCTGAGTCAATTGGGAGCATGAGGACCATGAGCGAGGTTTGAAGGGGAGGGGAGAGGATGGGAGTGGAGCAGAGAAAAAAGTATAGCTCAATAAAATCAATAAAAATATTAAATGCTGCCCGATACCCCCCTCTCTCTTCCTATCCCACCCAGCTTGCATCTACATCCCTCCCCCCTCCATCAGACTCCCTTCCCTCCTTGACCACATAACATCTCCCAGCCCAGCCTGTCCAGGCTCTAGGACCGAATCCGAATCGGCAGGGCAAACGGGAGGGTGGTAGCTCCTTTGTTCCCTCTAGCCTGCCTGCAGCGAGCTAGGTAGGTCCTTTGTTTACGAGACATCAAAGCAGCAAGGAGATCCTGTCCAGGCACCAGGAGAGACATCACTGGGGTGAGTGAGTTTCTGACCCCGGCAGCAGCCCGGGACAGGGAACTCAGACACCCCTCCTACACTTCCTGGTCATCCTCAGGGGCGACTCTGCCCGATAC